>NW_024062144.1:142500-174110 GCF_006381635.1 Hibiscus syriacus | reverse complement strand
GCATGTGATTTGAGTAAGTTGTCTTAAAATTTATTTAACTTGTTGTAATTTAAAGACTTATTGTGAAACAGATAAGTTGCCTGATTTTTTACTGCAGAGATAGATCCTTGGAGGATCAAAAGCTTTTTTCAAGTTATATGCCTTTTATTAAGAGTTCCCTAAAGCTGTTGCCGAAATTGAATCCGATATGTGAGCATATGTGAGAACCACTGTTGCTGCACTATGTTTGACTTTTAGCTGCTATGTTTTCGGCTTTAGAGTCAACACCGTTTGATCTTCATATTCATATATGATTTTTATGCAGTGATTTCACTGGTTTTCCATGCAATGCTGTTTCATCAGAGAATTAGTAATATTTGTGTCCTCTTTAGAACATCAGTGGAGCATTCAAAATTAATCGCAGCTTTCTTGCTCTTGTAGATGCATATGATGTAAGTAGACCTTCCATGAGTTTTTAAGTTTAAAACCAATTTTGATGCAGTCTATTTTGTCTATATCAGTATTAACATTGCAGTTTTGACATCCTTTTGCTCCCATTTGATGCTTTATCTATGCTATCTTCAGTTTAGTATATTTTTTTTTTGTTTTCTGATGACTTTCAAACATGAATTATGTTCAAGCTGAATATATTAGTAGCATACTAGCATTTTGCTTGTTGGGTTGAGAAAAATGAAATAATGTATGATATATATTGACAACAAATGTTTACTCACTACTACTGGATCGAAGAGCTTGCTCGTGTAGCTCATGAACATGTATTCTTTTTTTTATTGTTATTATTCTATAGTCATTTTAAGTTGTAGTATATAGTAATTAACATTTTTTCTATTATTATTACTTTTTGTAAGTATTAATTATATTTCTAAATTGTAGGAATCATGTCCAACATATAGTTGGAGAATAAAGCTCTTCGAAATGGCACATATAAAAAATGATTGTTCTCCTATGGAGCAGAGAAGCAGAGAGCAACGAGAGAAGTAGAAAAAGCAACAAACATTTCAAAAAAAATATGAGAACTTCAAAATCAAATTGAAGCTATGAAGCAGATGATGCAACAGAATCAAACGAAGAATTCATCATCCTAGGTGCTTTTTAGGTTAATACTTTGTTTATGTTATTGAAAAATGTTGAACTACATTATATTTAACATGGATATTTGTAAAATTTGATTTATTTATGTTTATGTATTATTATTACTTAATTCGAATGTAATTAAATTTAAGATGGTTTTGGATATTGTTACAGGTTAAATTGGGTAATAAAAATAGGAAGAAGATATGTTGAAAATTAGTTTCTATTAGCGGCGTTTTAGGGGCAAAATGCCACTAATATAGTGCATATTTGGCGGCGTTTTTAGGAAAAAAACGCAGCTAAATTACCAACCTATTCCGGCGTTTGTGCCTGAAACGCCGCTAAATATCAAATGTGTTACAGCGTTTGTGACTAATACGCCGTTAATAGCGAACTGGTGCGGGAAATGCCTATAAATATCAAACCTATTGTGGCGTTTGTGCCCATAAATGCCGCTATGTCGAACATGTTGCGACGTTTGTATACTGAAACGTCGTTATATAACCTTACCTTTAGCGGCGTTTTAGATACAAACGCCGCTACATAACCCGACTTTTAGCGGCGTTTATTAGTAGAAAACATCACTAACAGTTGTGGCATTGTATTAGGGCCTTTTTTGCGCTGACAACATTTTAGTGGTGCTTTTAAACGCCGCTATAGGAAAAAAAATGTCGCTATAGACTAGTTCTACTATAGTGCCAGAAATCAGTGGAATTCCAAGACGGTGTGTTTACCGACTTCCAAACCGGTTTCCCATCCATTGGCGTCGGGTTAGCTCGATGGCTAGAGGCCTCAATGTGTCATCTGGATTTAAGAAGAACATTGTGCGAGATCCATATAGTGTTGTCCCTTCAATGTCTATCACTTTCTTAACGTATGGCAAGAACCAGTCATGGTAATCAAGGATAATAGTTTCTGTTTATTGCCTTCATAAATCAAAACCAAACAAGTTTTGTTTTTTTTCTTATGATGATTGTCTTAGCTTCCAATCAAAACAAAGGAAATTTCATAGTTTAACCTTAGAAACCTGGTTTACCTCATCAACCGTCATATAACCTTTGATTTGTTTCTCGATCAATTCTTTGGTAATGGTTGATTCAGAGGGACCATACATTTGAGGGTCAAGCTTGCTTCCCAATGGCCAATCCTGTGAGATTTCATTCAAAATATTATTACTCATTTTATTAAAATTTACGAAGTTTACAGTATCCTACCGTGACGAGCTGAATGCCAAAGGATTATAACTGGCCAGAGTTTGTCAAGCAAATTCTTCATCTCTATACAAAATAGCTTGTCCTTTAAAGATAAATAATAAACATTAACGTAAATGTAATTATAAGGCATGATGATTTTAGAAAACCTTATTCTCTTGAAGAGGCAAGTTTATCCCTTCGTTGAACAGTTGGTGATATCGGTTAAGCTCGAAACCCGAGGTTGGCATCGGCTATGGCACCCTCTATCGACAAAATCATGTCGTGTAACAAACAGTATAGATAATTAGTGGAGAATGTCAGCAACTTTACGTTAGAAAATACTTCGTCCCTCATTACATACGGTAGCACGCTGGTCCTTTTTCTCCGAAACTGGATCTGCAGTACTACATATAACATTAGCATATATTGCTTAAAAGAATTTAAAAAGGAAAGGAAGAAAAAATCTAACCGATGTCACACATCGGCCGTCCGGTTCTGCAACATCTAGGATAAGGGAACTATTCCCCACCGAGTACGGGTCTTTCTTGCTTAAATCATTATCCGGGTCACCAAGATCGTTGTTGTTGAAGAATCGGGCAAAGATAACGAAAGAACACAATAATATTTAACGAGGTTCAGCAATGTGCTTACGTCCTCGATGCCTAGGCCTTGTCCTCTTTACTGGTATATTTATGAGTTATACCTATCAAATCTCCACCTTGGCAAATATCTTGCCCCTTGGAAACTTCAATATAGGTTGGGTTACCTTACTTCTTTAACAACTCGAAACATTCAACAAGTCCAAGCAATGCTTGAACTTGTCTGTCGTAACTGGCTTGGTGAACATATCAGCGACATTCTCATCAGTATGTACCTTCTGAAACAAAACCTCTCCAGATGCAACCAACTCTATGATCTTGTGGAACCTTACATCAATATGTTTAGTTCTAGCACGATACACCTGATTCTTAGCCAAGTGAATAGCTTTGATTATCACAAAGCAACTGAACTCCACCTTGTTGAACACCCAACTCCTTCAATAAACCAGTAAGCCATAAAGCTTCTTTTGTAGCTTCGACCGCTGCCATGTATTCAACTTCAGTTGTAGATAGTGACACAACAGATTAAACAGTAGACTTCCAATAAATAGGCCCTCCACCAAAAGTAAACACATACCCTGTCATAGATCTTCTATTATCCAAGTCACCTGCAAAGTCTGAATACACATATGCTACAACCAAAGGATTATCCCGCTGACTACTAAAAATAATTCTATGTCCCACAGTACCCTTTAAGTACCGAAAAATCCACTTGACTGTGCCCAATGTTGCTTACCAGGTTTAGACATGTACTTAGAAACTTGACTAACAACATGAGCTAAATCAGGACGAGTACATACCATTGCATACATCAAGTAGCCAACAACATTAGAATACGGAACCTTTTTCATATCTTCAGCTTTCTTATCTGTCTTCAGGCACTGTTCTGATGAGAGCTTAAAGTGATTCGCCAATGGAGTGCTAACTGGTTTTGCACTGCTCATCGCAAACCTTTCTAGCATTTTCTCAACATAACCCCGTTGAGATAGCCACAGTTTCCTTGAGTCTCTGTCCCTGCAAATTTCCATTCCAATAATTTTTTTGCAGCACCTAAATCTTTCATATCAAATTCCTGACTCAATAAGGTTTTCAAACCAATAACATCATCCATGTTCTTCGCAGCAATCAACATATCATCAACATACAATAACAAAAAATAAAGAACCATTATCAAGGCTCTTAACATAGACAACAATCATAGTCACATCGGTTGTAGCCAATCTTGATCATATAGGAGTCAAACCGTTTATACCACTGTCTCAGAGACTGTTTAACCTGTACAAAGATTTCTTCAATCTGCAAACTAAATGCTCGTTTCCAAGTTGAGTGAAACCTTCAGGCTGTCGCATGTAGATTTCTCCTCTAAATCACCATGCAAAAAACCAGTTTTAACATCCATCTGCTCTAAATGCAAATCCCAACTAGCCACCAATGCAAGTACTGCTCGGATTGAAGTGTGCCTGACCACAGGAGAAAAGATTTCATCATAATCAACTCCTTTCTTCTGTGAAAAACCCTTTGCTATCAAGCGAGCCTTGAACTTCTCCCCCTCTTTTTCTGTTACTGCTGGTTTCTTCTTATACACCCATTTGCAACCAATAGGCTTCTTTCCCTCAGGAAGGGGAACTAACTCCCATGTGCGATTGTGATTCAAAGACTCAATCTCCTCAACCATGGAAGCCATCCACTTGTCGTTTTCTGACTAGTAACGGTATCATGAAAAGTAACTGGATCATCACTGCTAACAGTAAGTGCAAAAGAGACCAAGTCTTAAAACCCAATCTGCTCGGGGGCTTTATATTCATCCATCTCACCCTGTCTCTGGCAAGACTATAATCCTGCAAATCATCTTAGCGGAACTACCAGAAGTCGGTTGGTAAGTTTCTGATTTCTCAACTGGAAACTGCTCGAAATCCACTACTGTCGTGTCTTTCTTCTACTGCAACATGGACTATTCATAAAAAATAACATCTCTATTGATCATAATTTCTTCGCAACTGGATCCCAAAACTTGAATCCTTTGACACCTTTCTTGTAACCGAGAAAAATCACTTCTTCGATTTGCATCAAGTTTGGATCTTTCATCAGCATGTACATGCACATAAGCAGGACAACCAAAAATCCGTAAGTTATCAAAACTAACATGACCAGTCCATACCTCTTCTGCAACTTTCCCAGCCAATGATGCCCTTGGCAATCTGTTGATAAGATAACACACCATGTTAATAGCCTCAGCCCAGAAGTGTTTGGGAAGCATCGCATTCAACCGCAAACATCTAGCTCTTTCATTCAACGACCTATTCATCCGTTCCGTAACACCATTCTGTTGTGGTGTCTTGTGTACTGTAAAATGTCTCTTAATCCCATGCTCCTTACAGAACTGTAGAATCTGTGAATCTGTGTACTTCGTACCATTGTCAGACCTCAAACACTTGATTTTTTGTCCTGTTTGATTTTCTACCTCAGCTTTCCACAGCTTGAACTTCTCAAAAACATCATACTTATGTTTCAAAAAATACACCCAAACTTTCTATGAAAAATCGTCAATAAAGGTAACATAATACCTAGATCCACCCAAAGACGATGTCGTGGAAGGCCCCATACATCCGAATGCACATAATCAAGAATGCCTTAGTTGTGTGCTTCGTAGTCTTGAAATGAACTTTAGTCTGTTTACCAAGAACACAATACTTGCAAAAGTCGACTTACAACTTTTAACACCATGCAACAGATTTTTTTATGTAATTCAGCCATACCACGTTCACTAAGATGAGCAAGAGCATATGCCACAGTTTGGTTGTATCATCACAGGACTCAACAGAATGAACTCCACCTACAATTGTACTCCCTAACAATCTGTAAATATTCCCTGCAGTCATCTTTCCTTTCATCACAGTCAAAGCTCCTTTAACAATCCGAATGGTTTCCTTATCCTCATCAGCCTTAGGGATAAAACCATTCTTGTGCAAAGTGCCCAAAGAAATCAAATTCTTCTTCAAATCTGGGATATGTCGAACACCACTCAACGTCCGAACAGAGCCGTCATACATCTTAATTCTGACATCACCAATACCAACAATATTGTAACATCGATCATCATCCAAATAAACAGAACCAGAATTAACCGACCTGTATGTCGAAAACCATTCCCTATTTGGCGTGATGTGATAAGAACATCCAGAATCAAGAATCCACGCATCCATCAATTGAGTCATTGAAATAGAAAGCATATCACCCTCACTGCAATCAGAATTGTCATCCTCGATCACGTTCACAGACTTGGATGAAACATCACGCTTCTCATCAGTCTGCTTTTTCAACTTCGGAGAGTCTCGCTTCATATGTCCCGCCTCCTTGCACTTGTAACAGTGAATTGTCTTCTTATCCCTAGATTTGGATCTGGAATTCCGCTTGCCAGACCCTGCCTTCTCTGCCTTCCGTCCACGGTCTCGATTACCCTTGACATATAAGCTATCGGCTTGAGAGTTTTCCCCTGCATTTTGCTTCCGCTGGTTGTGAGCCAACAAGGCTACATTAATCTCCTCAACGTTGATAGTCTCTTTCCCATATGTAAGAGTAGTCACCATGTGTTCGTAAGAGGGAGGCAACAAACACAACAGATCATCGCTCTGTCTTCATCCTCAATTTTCACATCAAGCCGAGCCAAATTAGGAACGATTTGATTGAAGACATTCATGTGTTGCGCCAAATCATGATCGTCCTGCATCTTCAGCCTATACAGCCGCTGCTTTAGATACAATTTTGTCGTTAAGGATTTGGACATAAACTGACTTTCCAACTTCCTCCAAATTTTGTCTGGAGACGACAGATGCATGATGTGATACATGACCTCGTCCTCCAAGCATAATCGTATGGTTCCTGTCGCTCGTTGTTGCAATTCTTCCCAATCTTCCTCCTCCATTACGTCGGCTTTGTAGGTCGCAAAGCCTTTCAGGATCCCTTGCTGCGCCAACAGATCCTTCACCCTCGTTTGCCATAATGAAGTTACCCTGACCATCGAATTTTGCAACTTCAAATTTTGCTCCTGACATCTTATACCAATTGTTGAAGAATCGGGAAAAGATAACGAAAGAACACAAGAATTTTTAACGAGGTTTGGCAATGTGCTTACGTCCTCGGTGCCTAGGCGGCGCTAGAAGTTTTATTCAATGTCTCATAGGTTTAGGTTACATCTTTATTTATAATAAAAAAACCTGGTACATAATTACATAATTAACCTTGTCCTCTTTACTGGTATATTTATGAGTCATACCTATCAGTTGTATACGTATAATCGTAAACCCTATCAAAGGATTTGCGCTCTCCTTGCCCATCGCCCCTCAATACCTTCAGCTCCTCCTCTCTTAGCTTCTTCAATCCACTTGGAGTCTCCCGTGGCAAGTATGACTGCATGCATCTCCAAATATATCAAAATCTCATATAGTATATAACACCATCTCATTATAATTTTGTGTAGTTAAGAATTAAGATTTGACCTTGTTTTTGAAGAAGACTCTCTTTTGAGGATGTCGAACTTGGAATGAACCCAGGAAGCACATTTTATATTGATAGGTCCATTATAGAAACCATCAAGGATAATTTCCTGTAATACATCTCCCTGTGATGCTCGTTCTCAACGACTACAGCACCAACTTCTCCAAAATCTGTTGGAACTTCAAATTTGGCCTCGTTTTTCACGTCACCGCTCTCCTTGTTCACCTGTCGGGTATAACCTTTAATTATATTCTTCTCCCCTCCTGTTCCTGCAAATCCAAATATTCTTGTTAATTATGTGTATTTCATTTTTCGGTCTAATTATGATCTCAGTCCCTAATATATTTGAAATTTAAAAATTAACCCTTTATTCTTTCAATATAATTAGTGAAATGAAATTTTTAACAATTTTAAAATATTTTTTTAATGAAGATTGAATGTCAAGTCGTAAGGTTTTAAATTTTGAAAATTGGATAAAAAATTTATTTGGTTAAATTCATAAAATATTTTAGTACCTAAGCTTTTATTTTTTTTTTCAAAATCATACATTTATATTTGGTTTTTTTTTATTTTAGTACTTGTAGACACACATTTTCGTCCGACATTGTTTATCTCGTATTATTATATTTAAACATATTAGTCTATTTATATTATGTAGTATAAATATTATATGATTATATATTTATTTTTATTGTATAAGTATATATGTTACATTTATATTATATAATATATACATACTATATTATAATATATATTATATAGTGGGTATATATATTGTGCCCGTGTATTTCATAACATATTTATATTATAGTATGTATATTACATCATTATGTACATTACATATTTATAATACATGTATTTCTTTTTTTACAGAATCCAACCTAACCGAAAATAGCACCATTAGGCCCATTAATCCAAGCCCACGTTTCAAGACCCTATTGAAGCTAGGGTTTTGGTTTAGTGCCGCACGTCCATCGTTAAAGGTGAATCGTTGATCAGATTGAGGATTCTTGGAGAGTCCTCATTCCAGCAACAACAACCCACCTCCTAGATTATTTGGCGCATAATGGATTACGTGAAAGTCATGCCAAAAATAGAAAAACAAACTATTATTTTAGTCCAACTAGAATTCTAAATCAAACCGAAAATAGTGGGTTCCTAAGTCTATAAATTCATGCAATGTAAAAAATGTAAAAGGGGAAAAAAAGAGAAGTTAGATCGAAGGAAAAAAAATACTTATAAATCTCGAAAAGAAACGTAAAAAAAAGGTATTATTTGTTTTACCTTTCACGGCTCTTGCATGTTGTTTGTTTTCTTTTGTTTCTCTTTTTGACTCGAAAAAACTCACGAACGGATGAAGTCGATAATCGAGGAGGTTGAGTGCAAAAGATCTTTTTTAGATCTAGCTCTCCTCGAGACTTTTTAACGAAGATGATGGGGAGATTTGAAAAGAGAATGACATAAGCTTTCGAACGGTGTAAAAACATGTTGGTTTCACCGCCGATTAAAGGCGGCCGACGTCATTCCACGGCGGCCGATGAGGAGAGCACAGCCAGAATCTGGGTTCTTTATGAACACCGGTCGAATTGTTCTTCATATGCGAAGAACATTTCAGAGAATTTTAAAGTCTTTTTTTATCGGTTTTGAAAGAGGGGAAAATGAAATGTGTTTCTATTTTTTGGGTTTTACACTTGACCCGCCGACCCGTTTGGAGACCCAGGGTTCGCGTGTTTTTTGTCGTGGATAGGGTCTAATTGCACGTTCAGCCCTTAAAGTTTAATGCAAATTCATCTAATTCTTTTTCAACGTTTTTTATAATTTAACCCAACACTTTATCTTATTTTTGCAATTTGGTCCTTTCTTTATTTATTACATGTTTTCATTTGATTATTTTTAAAAGGCCACTACACTTTACAAGTTCTTGATCCAACAATAATCATTTTTATTTTATTATTTATTTTATTTTTATTTTATTTAAATTAATTTTTTAATTTGTCTTTGTTTGTATTTGATCTTACAATTGACATTTTATTTTTATTTTAATTTAATTAATTTTTTCTTTATATCGTCTTCTTCATCACTTTGTGTTTTTAATATGTGCGATCCATTCCTTGGCATGAATTTGTTCTATTTATTTTTGGTGTTTCATTCTGTTAAATTTATATCCATTTATTTTCCGGCATGTATGTATATGTGTTTCTTTTTTTTCTTCTTTCTTTGTTTCATTTAAAGTATTAAAATTTAATTTTCACCAATTGTTTTTTCCTTTGATCCATTCAATATTTTATTTTGCAATCCAACATATTTTTTACCTTTTAGGGGTATTTTTTTAATCGATCAGAGGTAAGTAATTTGGATCGAATTTTTATTTTTAATTTAACTTTTAATTTTCGCAATTAAGACAACTTGGAAAATAAATTAGTACCAAAAGGGTAGTACAAGGGTGTTAATCCTTCCTTGACTGTAACTGACTCCCGAACCCGACATATTTTTGGTAAGATGCAGATCAGGTAAGAGAATAAACCGAGGTGTCGGATCAACCTAATTTTTATTTTTGAAAATAAATGATCGATGGCGGCTCTAACTCGTTTATTTAAGTCAAATCCAAATTCTAGGCCCACCTGAAAGACAATTACAACAGCTTCGTGACTCTGCTGGGGACAAGGTAAGTGAGGCAGGCTAAAATTAATTTTTGGTTGTCTTTTTAAGCAAAAATTATAAATTTAAATTTTAATTTATTTATTCGATCCTTATTACTGATCTTTGATTACTTTCAAATAAATAGTTGTACCGACGTTTTTTTCAATGATTTCAGCTTTTAAAATTTTTATCTCAGGCTCGATACCCGAGCTCCAAACCCTTTTATAAGTGGAGGTGAAAGAGACACATTCATGGGAATTTATTCTCCGTATAGGCCTAGCAAGTAACCTTTGGGATTCATATACCTTATGTCTTCGTGTGAATTTATTCTTTGTATAAACATAAGGGAATTTGTCTTCTTGAGTTTAATTTGGTCCACATAAGCTTGTAATGGGCTTAAGACTGAGGGTCTGGCAAGCCCAGGTGGGCACCAGCAAGGAAAAATTGGGTACCCTTTTTAGAACTTAAACCGGGAGACTACAAATAATTAGAGCCCACCCCGAAACTCCATTTCAAAACTTAGGTTGCTTGAGTGATTTACTGCTTTATTTATTATTCAAAGCATGCAGTATATGTGGTTGGGACTTGTTTAAAATTAGGCATGCGGGGTAAGATTTTTTTTACTTCTATTATTATTTTGATTATTATTTCTATCTTACTAAATGATTTCTCTTTCATTTTTGTTCTCTTTTTATCATTTGCATCCTTAAAAGAGGTGATTGATCCATAAAAACTGTTCGTTACACACAAATAATCTGTATTAATGGAAAAAGGGGTTGTAATGCAATAGGTGAAAAATGCAGAGGTTCGACTATGGTCCAAAAAGACTCAAAAAGAAAAGGGAGACAGTCTGCAAGGAAACTATGTGTTAGATTTGGTTGGTTATGCTTCTATCAGCCTTAAGCAGAATGATGTTCAAGGACTGCAGAGCATTTGGGACAACTGGAAAAGGTTACCAGAAACGGAGATTCTGCCAGCGGTATGGTGATATCACACTTCTACTCTGTGACAAGATAGATGAGCCCCTAATTCAAGCATTAGTATAATTTTGGAATTCGGGGTACATCTATTTCACTTTTAACCTAGAAGACATGGTACCCACAATCAAAGAATATGCCACTTTACTGCATTGTGAAGGATTTAGAATAGATCGGGTTTACACCAAGTACATCAAAAGCCAACCTTTAAAGAATGGGTTGGCGAAAGTTGCGGGGGTAGAAGTGGGTAACTTACTAGATTCAGGACAAAGGTAACGGGAAAGAATTTCTTGGACCCATATCAAGAAACTAATCAAGAATCATCCCGATGAGTGGAAGACGATAAACCTTTTTGCGCTGGGCCTTTATGGTTTGGTTATCTTCCCAAAGACTTTGGGATACATTGAGGCGGCCATGGTGGAATTGTTCGAACAACTCCCGAAGTGAGTAAATCTGGCACCGGAAATGTTAGCTTAAACTTTTCGCTCACTCAATCACTGTAGAAAGACTGGCGAAGGAAGATTTATAGGGTGCACAAAACTTCTTAAGGTTTGGATCCATAGTCACTTCTGGAAGACTAACGAAATCTCTTATCGTCGATTCAGCACCACTTATTCTCCTTTGGGGAATTCCTTACACTGAAATGGCAAGAAGGCATCCCAAAAGAAAAATAGATAAAAGTATTCACACACCTTCAGGACAGGGATATTGTCTAAAGAGCCCCTTGGTTAACCCGTAGTGACATTCTTTTTCGATGTGGAAACTCAGAAACCATAACGTTACTTGGATTATGAGGAGGAGTCGGATATTCACCACTTTTGGCACTTTGGTAGTATGGGGCACGCCAGTTTGTCCTAACTACACACGGAATATTTGGATCATAATTTGCGTACCATGGGACAACTACAAGAAAAAGGTCAAAGAGGTAGCTAAGTCATGGAAGAAGATGTTTCGTATGGATGTCGTGGCTGCTAATGACATGCTTACACCAAATTATTTGGAATGACGGAAGTTAAGAAAGAATGACACCATTCATGTGCCAGATCATGAAGACACTCGGACCATGGAAGAACATCTTAAGCACGTTCCCTCCGAACTAGAAATAGCAAAGAAAGAATTCGAAGCTGAAAAGAAAGAGCTGAAACAAAGACTAAGGGAACATCTTAAAAAAATGTGATTTAATTAATCAAGTAAATTATTTGATTTAATTTAGATTTTAGTTTTAAATTTTAAGTTTGAGTTAAGATTGAATTTTATTATTTTGAAAAATCAAAAAATTAAAATTGGATTGTTGTATAGTTTAGTAATTGATTTTTTCTTCAATTTTCCTTCATTTTTAATTTTGTTTATTAAATTTGAATCACACTCTTCTATTATTGTATGATACCTATCAATTTTTCTTTTTGAAAATCAAATTATTTTATTGTTTAGTTTCTTAATTTTTCATGATTTATCTCACTATAAAGTAAATTTAGTTTTACATGCTTCAATCATAATTTTAATTCTATTTTTTATGGTTAATTCTAAAATTATTTAGATAAGTATTATATATATTTATTATATTTTAATTTAAATTGTGTCGTGCATAAATTTTAGTTTTATTGTAATTTATACTAATTAATTGTAATTATATTATGATTGTATTTATAGTTATTTCTACAAAATAACAAACAATGACTTGAGCCATTTATCAATTGAAGACGTAACAGCTTCAAATGGAGATACTATTTGGAACTCCTTTCCCTGTCATCCCAGGCTCCGAGAACGGCTTCAGATACTCGTACGGTATAATCCCAGCTCCACACCTATTCTTCAAGTTTTTGTCACCATTCCTTTTATCGACAACACTTTCAAGCTCCACCAGCCTTCCATGGAACCTATCAAACGCGGCTTTTATATCAGGGTTTTCTTCCCACGATGGCTCAATGGTTTCCCCGATGTACTCTTCATCCGGAGAATGATACGACAACACATTCACGACCGTCATCACTCTAGCAGCTTGCAACTTTGAAGGCAAGCATTCAAGAAGCACGGCTTCTGGGTTTTCCATGAAGTGTTTCCACTGTTCCTCCGAGGGGTCTTCGTCTGGCATTTTGGTTCTTGCGATGGTGGGTCTATTTGGGACGTAACCGTTGTACGCGTATTGTCCGAAGTTGACCGAAGCATGGTGACCTGTACAAACCCAAATTATCGTTGTTAGGATCTCGATAAGGTCTTGTGGGGTTCTGAGATCAGGCCATCCCGGTTCGTCTTTCTTGTCGAAGTGGCCCACTATTCGAATTTCCTTCCACCATGCTTGGAGCTCTTCATCGGACTCTACGAAACTGGCTTTTGAGTAATAGTGGCTGACATATTCAGATATCCATTGTTTAATCGCATCCCAGAGGATGAGACCATCGTTGGCGTATGGGTAGTCTTTGATTGCTAGACTTAGACCATGAGGTGCACTGGGATCTTCAACTGCCATTCCCCTTCCAATTACGACCACAATCATAAAAACCAAGTTAATTTGAGAAAAAGGTTACAAATTACAACGGCAATTTACAACCTTCTTCAAACTATAGTACCTGCTAATTAGATCTGCAGGAAGAGCCTGATGGTCAAATCTCCACTCCTGACCATAAGCCAAAGAGCTGAGCTCCACACAGTACTTGCCTGCATTAAAATTACTCTCCATAATCCCATCAGCACTGATAAGGAATTGTCGACCTAGAGCATTAGTCTCCATCGTGTACCTAAAATGTGGGTGCAGCAATCTATAGATTGGGTGCATCTCACTCAGTTGCCTATTAGCCGCAAGTATGTAAGGCTCAGTGTAACAGTGACTTCTCAACCTACAAAGGACAAGGACAAACTTTAAACAATATTTTCAAGTCAATTAAAAGATATTATAGCTATATAATTAGTTTGGTAAATACCAGTGGCTTATAATGTGGTGATAGAAAGAATCATGAGCCAAAACATGAACCTTGGCAAGCCTCCAGAGCCAGACATCGGTGGGATTCAAAGATGGTGTGTATACAGACTTCCAGACCGGCTTGCCGTCCATCGGCGGTCGGGTTAGCTCGATGGCTAGAGGCCTCAATGTGTCATCTGGATTTAAGAAGAACAGTGTGCGAGATCCATACAGTGGTTTCCCTTCATCGTTTCTTACTTTCTCAACGTATGGCAAGTACCAGTCATGGTAGTCTAGGATAAATAGCTTCTTTTGCTCTATTGCCTGCATTAATAAAAACCCAGACGAGTTTTCTTCTTAAGATCATCTTAGTTTGCAATAAAAAAACAGTGCAAAATATCTTGGTTTAAGATTCGAAAAGATGGTTTACCTCATCAACTGTCATATAACCTTTGATTTGTCGCTCAATCAGTTCTTTGGAAATGGCTGATTCCGAGGGGCCGTACATTTTTGGGTCAAGTTTGCTTTTTAACGGCCACTCCTGTGATACAATAAAACACAATGATAAATCAACAAGATTGAATCTATAACCACACATTTACAATATCATACCGTGACCAGCCGAATGCTAAATGGATTACAACCAGCCAGAGTTTGTCGAGCAAATTCTTCATCCCTAATCCAAAACAGCTTGTCCTCTAAAATAAAATCACATTATATTCAAGTGTAATTAGAAGAGAACATAAGCATTATTTCAACTTTTGTCATATAATATTGGGAGAGAGTTCAGGTTTTGAGTTCTCACTACATAACGTCGGAGGAGGTTCGAAGCGCAAAACACTGTTAGCGGCCGTAATAGTCTTGATGAACCGATGTATGACTGATTTCAGAAACCCTTTTTCCTCTTCAAGAGGCAACTCTATCCCTTCATTGAACAGTTTATCGATGTCGGAAAAGCTTGAAAACCCACTGTTGGCGTCGGCCATGGCATGCTCTAGCGACGGTATCATGCTGTGTAACAAACAGTAGACATAATTTATGGAGAACGTTAGCATCTTAACGTCGGAAAATACTTCGTCCCTCGGTACGTACGGCAGCACGCTTGCTCTTTTCTCAGAAACTGGATCTGCAACCCAGAATTCGCAGCTATAACGTTAACATAAAAAGCAAGAAATATGTATTTTTACTTCTTTTCCTTGAACATAAAAAATTTAAAAAAGAAGAAGAAAAAACTAACCGGTGTCACACATGGGGCGTCCGGTTCTGCAGCGTCTAGGATAAGGGAATTGTTTCCCACCAAGTATGGGCCTTTTCTTGCTTAAATCAATATCAGGGTCGCCTAGATCGTTGTATACATCATAATCATAAACCCTATCAAACGGTTTGCGCTCTCCTTGCCCATCACCCCTCATTACCTTCAGTTCCTCCTCTCTTAGCTTCTTCAACCCACTTGGGGTCTCCCAGGGCATGTATGACTGCATGCACCTTCAAATATATCAAAATCTCATATATATATAACACAATATCTTTATAACTTTCTTTGTAATTAAGAGTTGACCTTGTTTGTGAAGAAGACTCTCTTTTGAGGATTGTCGAACTTGGAATGAACCCAGGAAGCACATTTTACTCTGACAGGTCCATTATGGAAACCATCTAGGACGATCTCCTGTATATACATCTCCTTGTGATGCTCGTTCTCAACGGCAACAGCACCGATTTCTCCAAAACCTGCTGGAATTTCAAACTTGGCCTCGTATTTCACGTCATGGTTCTTCTTGCTCACCTGCCGGGCATAACCTTTAACCGTCTCCTTCTCCCCTCCTGTTCCTTCATATCCAAATATTCTTGTTAGTCATGAGTTTTTCGTTTTGGTCTAGTTATGCTCTCAGTCGCTACACTTTTGATACATACTTGGGTCTTAGATATTCAATTATTAAATCAAAACAGCAACGGAATTATTCGTGCTTTATTTTCAGGTCCATTACTTTCCTTAGGATAAGGGAACGGTTCTCCCATCATGGCTGTTAAGTATGCTTTGGAGGTGTTTGAACTTTGAAGAAACAGGGTGGGCTGGAATTTTTGAATAAATTGGGGAGGATTGATTCGAGAAGCTTTTTTCAAAGCATGCCGGTGATCCGAAAGTTGTGTTAGGTGCATTGTGAGAGTTGCGTTTTACTTTTTTTCTTGCATTTTTTTACTATGTCGCTGTTTAGCATTTGGGTAGCTTGTTGCACTTGTTTTGGAATCAGTCTCGTGCAGTATTAGTCTATAGATTGGGGTTTTCATTTTATCTTTTTGTGTGGTGTTTATTTTCTTCATAGTACTTTTTTCCTCCACATAATTCTCCTCCATATATGTCTAGAGGTTTTTAAACGAGGCTCTCAATCAGATTTAGTCATGTATGATTTTCTTTTAATCATATTCACCGAGAAAAAGAAATAAAATCAAAACAGTTGAGAAAAACAATTTAAAATTTGTGAAGAGTACAGTGACTAAGAACATAATTAAATCTTTATTTTCCTCCTATTTCCAAAAGAAAGTAAAAAACATACTTGGGTCAAGCTCAGCACAAACAAGCTCCAACAGCATAGTTCTACCGAGCAAGTCTTGTATGTCATCAAGCCCTCGGTTTAGCCCTAGGTTCGTCATGGAACTAACGGTTTGTTTCACCGTGACGGTAGCCTTGACTCCGACGGTCTTCTCAGTTCCGGGGTGGACCGCTTTAATATTTCTGGTGGAAAACGCCAGTTTACCCTTATTACGAGCTTTTTTGAACGAAGTCCGGCGTGGGTTAAAGGGAAGAGCACAGCCATGGAGCAAAGGATTCTTTAATGGCGGTATCGTTCTGATGGAGTCCAACTGGCAAGCTTGAGGCTTCATCATGGCTTAGGTGGTAACGGAAACTGTATGTTTATGAGTTCCTGATTAGGGTGATCGAGACATGATAGAGAAGATTTTATAAATAGAAAGAGTGGGAAAGTGGAGATGCTGAGCGTTTAATCTGTAAAGGTTAAATTTATCTTTTAATAGATTCTTGTTTATTTATTCTAGATTAAAAAAATATTAATTATGATTCAAATATTACCATTAGTCTTTATATCATGCATCGTAGACACCCGTTTTTGTTCGGGCCTACAAAAATATTTTATTATATTATATTTATTTATTATTATTATTAATATTTTTTTATTATTTTTATAGGCCCCACACTCAACAACTTTGATTTAGTGAGATTCAAAAAATAAATCAACGTATTTGAGTCTTATTGAAACACTAAACCAACGTATTGAGTCCTATTGAAACACTAAAACCGAAGCATTTGAGTCTAAGTAGGACTCTAAATCTGAGCTAAAAATAAGTTTCTTTAGACTATAAATAGACTTAAGCATCAAGAGGAAATGACACTGAGAAAAACGTGGAATCAAAATCAGAGGAAGGGACAACGATTTGGAAAACCGAGGGAAGAAAAGGACAAAAATAATCGTGGAAGATCTAAAGCCAGTATCTAAAAGCACGAGGAGTGGCAGAGCATTTTCATTGCAGATCTAATTTCTCTACACGCAAAACATGGGAGATGTAACAACTTTTGTCTTATTCTTTTTATTTCATTTTTTATTTATTTACTTTATATATTTTTTTTCATTTTCTCCTAATTTTAATATTTTTATTTCTTTTACATTGTTATATATATATATATATTTTATTAATATTATTATATTAATATTTTTTATTATTATTTTCTCATGTTTATTTTTATTTTTACAATCCAATACTTTTGACTTTTTAGGAATACTTTCAATTGATCAAAGGTAATTAATTCGATTGAATTTTTGAATTTTAATTTTAATTTTCGCAAACAAAGACAACCGGAAAATTAATTAGTACCGAAAGGGCGGTTAAGGGTACTAATCATTCCTTGACCGTAACCGACTCCCGAACCCGACACGTTTTTGGTACAATGCAGATCAGGTAAGATGGTGTCCGACCCACCTAAATTTGTTTTAAGTGGTCGGTGGCGACTCTAACCTAAATTCATTCAAGTCGAAGCCCAATTCCGGGGCCCAACCGAAAGACGGTTCCGACAGCTTGGCGACTCCGATGGGGACAGGTAAGTGAGTTAGGCCAGAGTTAATTTTCGATTGTCTTTTTATGCGAAAATAGTTAATTTAAATTTTAATTTATTTATTCGATTCAAATTATTTACCTTTGATTATTTTTCAAGTAAATAGTTGTACTGATATTTTTTTCAATGATTTCAGATTTTTTTAAATAAAAAGTTTCATCTCATGCTCTATACCCGAGCTCCAAACCCTATTTAAGTGAAGGTGAAAGTGACACATTCGTGTGAATTTATTTACCGTGCGGGCCTAGCAAGTAACCTTCGGGATTCATATATCTTATGTCTTTGTGTGAATTTATTCACCGTACGGACATAAGGGAATATTTCCTCTCGAGTTTAACTTAATCCACACAAGGTTGTAATGGGCTTAGGACTAAGGGTCTGGCAAGCCCAAGGGGGCACCGCAAGGAGAACTCGAGTACCTTTTTAGAACCTAAACTGGGATAGTACAGGGAATTAGAGCCCACCCCAAAGCCTCATTCCAAACTCTTGGATGCCTGAATTATTTTTTGCTTTACTTTCTGTTCAAAACATGCGAACTAGACAAATATGTGGTTTAGGATTTGTTTGAAATTAGCATGCGGAATAGAGATCATGTCCGGGTAGGAATTAAAGCATGTGGGGTAGATATCATATGGGGTAGGATTTTTTATTTTTATTATTTTTATTTACCTCACTAACTCTTTTTATTTTTTGTTATCTTTCATTTTGTTTTCATTATTCGCATCATTTAAAAGAGGTATTGATCCACTAAAAACGTGTTTGTTAAACATGAATAATCTGCATTAATGGAGAAAGGGTTTGTAATACAAGAGATGAAAATGCAGAGGACAGTCAAGGCAACTATGTGTCACATTCAATCCAGAAGACGTGCTGCCCACAATTGAAGAGTATATTTACTCTGCTGCATTATAAAGGACTCAGAATGAACCGGGTCTACATCAAGCACAATGAAAGTCTATCTTTGAAGAACTGACTTGTAAAGGTTGCAGAGCAAAACGAGGAAAAGGTTACAGACCCATACGCTCCTTTCGAAACTACGAGAACAAGATGGCAAAACCCTAGCTGAGCTTAATGCCATTGTTGACGAATTCAAGAAGTAAACTTCGGATAGTTTCTATCGATGGAGGGCTCCAATGTAGTTGACGTTAGGGAACATACTCAGCAGAGAGTGGAAGCCGGAGGTGCATTCCTTCGAGACTTTTTTTGGGGGGGCAAACAATTCGTCATTTGCATGGTTCATCCAGAGAAGCCAGAGCGGTTCGACAGGTTATTCAACCGGTGACAGACAAAGGCAGAAGACTAGTCAACATATTAGAAGCTATCAGGATATTTTTGTCTCTTAAAAGATAAAACATTTTTGTCCCCAATAAGGATTATTCCTAATAACAGACACATTTTTGGATCAATGCCTCGAACATTGCATGCATCATGCATTTCTTCATATTTCGCATTACTTTTCTCTTTTTTATTACATTCACATGTCTAATAAAAAATGAGAACATTTCGATCCTATGACATATAAGGAGATTTACCAACAGTTGTTGACGCACATGTGGTGTCACCATATCTAGAGAAATCCATGAAGCCCCATAACCCAGGTAGTATGATGAGAACGCTCATTGCGTATATCATAGTGGTGTCCTAGGGTGCACTATCGAGAACTACTCCACATTCAAGAGAATCGTACAGAAAATACATAACAAGAACTGGATCGACTTCAACAACTCGGGGGCATCTAAGTGAGGCAGATCATTTCATCATTTGAGGCATTCTGTTTGAGTTTGTCTTTTCATTTTTTATCAAGTTTTTGTAAGAACATTTGAATAAATTTATGATACTTTAATGATGACGAGCAATGAATCACATTTGAAAACTTGCAATTCTTTGAATATCAACTGAATTAAGAAGCTCTGTAAATGGTTCAAAGTTATGAATCCCTGACAAAGTAACATGGTTTAAAATAAGGACTTTGACATTACCCAGAATATACACTCAAACACTGTACCATGCTCATGCTCTTGCAACATGAGGCATCCTTTTACATATGACATTACTATACTTTTTATTTAAGGCGCTCAGTGATGATAATAATCTTCACATATGGAATAGTCGAGTAAGCAAATCTAGTTTAGGCCAGTTGCTTGGAAATTGAACTCTAAAGATGAGATTCCTTGACTTTTAACAAAACTTAGGCTATAACAGGTTCTTCTTGACAATCTTAAGAAATTAAATCCGTAAAAACTGAGCTATTCTGCTAAGGCAATTGGTTATAGAGAAAACTCGAAAGCCCTGGCTTTATGAATAGATTGCGTTCAAACCATGACATTGCTCAGACACTTGGCAACTCGGTGTTTGCTCCACTGCTATTGTCAGGCTGAAGACTTTGTGATGAGATGAACCCTTCAGTTAACCTGATAAAAGTGATTATAATATTAAGCTTTCCCTCTAAAGAAATTGGTTAAACGCCCTGGCTTTATGGATTTGGCTAGCCAGATAATGGCAAATTAAATCAAATTTATCTAAACAAGATATTTTCGGTAATGATGGACTAAGGGAGTTAAGGAACACCTGTTATAGTCAAATACACACGAGCACTCAAGAATTTCATTTTTAGACCGATATTTTTGTACTACCTTTGTTAGAGAAGCTTACAAAACTTGAACAAATAGAAGATTCCAGAGGACTGAAATAAAAGGTCTAGTAATTGATCATGCTAGTTGCGTCATTTTGTCCGCACCCAATTAAAATGTCAAACCAAAGAAAAAAACATGTTGTGATATTTCAAAAAATGATATTTTGGGTTACCGAAACCTTAGAAATGAAGTCAACCTGAAGTAAAATTGAACATTTGTCAAAGAGCTATAACTCTGAAAGCATTAAAAAGAGCTATTGATTCCTTTGATATACTTTGAACTCATGTTTACAATTTGATTCAATTGCAAACAATATTTTACATAATTTTTATCATTTTCCCTCCTAAAACAAGAAAAAGGAGAAAAACATTTTCAAACAGAACAGTCTCAAATATGAAAGGTCAGTAAAGCCAAATCTCGAGAAGCAAATGGGGCACGATCGATTCCTTGGATCAGATTGGCAGACAAAACACGAGACTCCAATCCATGATAACTCATTCATGTTGCATGCATCTTAGATATACTTAGGAGCATCAGATTTATCATTTTTAGCACACATAAGTTTTTACAGCTTTTAGAGTCAATTTCAACTTCGCAGTGAAAGAAATTGGACTCGAAACAACATAATTTGTTCGAGAGTATATTTCAACTTCACGACGAAGGATATCTAGCTCGAAGCTAAACTTCACAATAAAGGGGTTATCCACGGTTTCAACTTCACGGCGAAGGGAATCGTGTCCACCCGCAACATACAATACTTGGATTTCAACTTCACGGCGAAGGATATTCAAGTTAAGGCTCAACTTCACGACGAATGGACCATCAACGATTTCAACTCCACGACGGAGGATATCGTACCCACACATCCACGATTTCAACTCCACGACAGAGGATATCGTGCCATTCGGGGCTCAACTTTACGACGAAGGGGCTTCCCAATTTCAGAGCCAATTTCAACTTCACAGCGAAGGATATTGGACCCAAGACAACACAAGCTCAACTTCACGACGAAGGGGCGGCTGATTGTCAATAAACAACTTTTCAATTTCATTCAGATTCAATTTCAACTTCACAACGAAGGATATTGGACTCAAGACAACACAAGCTCAACTTTACGACGAAGGGGCGTCTGATTGTCAACAAATAATTTCCCAGTTCCAGAGCCAATTTCAACTTCACGGCGAAGGATATTGGACTTGGAGCAATACAACTTACTTGGATTTCAACTTCACGACGAAGGATATCCAATTCCAGGCTCAACTTCACGACGAAGGGGCCACCCGCGGTTTCAACTTCACGATGAAGGGAATCGTGCACACAAACAGTGTCCATCTCTAGATTGGATTTCAACTTCACGACGAAGGATATCCAACTCAAAGAAGGAGTATCTATCAATAAACTTTCCAGTTTCAAAGTCAATTTCAACTTCACAGTGAAGGATATTGGCCTCGAAACATTACAACTTACATTGGATTTCAACTTCAATACGAATGATATCGAACTCCAAGGTTCAACTTCACGACGAAGGGACCATATATGATTTCAACTTCATGACGAAGGGAATCATGCTCACCAGCAACATTCACCTTTAGATTGGATTTCAACTTCACGACGAAGGATATCAAATTCCAGGCTCAACTTCACGACAAATGATATCGTGTTCATTTGCAACATAGCTCAAGTCGAGAAGGGTTATCTGCTAACAAAGACCTTCGAGTTCGACTACGCTAAGCTCCAAGGCACATCATTTACAGCATAACTCAAGGTTAGAAGGGTTATCTTTCAACAAAGACCTTCGAGTTCGATTCCATTCAGCTCCAGGGCGGTTCAAGGGTGCTAATACTTCCTTGACCGTAATCGACTCCCGAACCCGACACGTTTCTGGTACAACGCAGATCAGGTAAGATGGTGTCCGACCCACCTAAATTTGTTTTAAAGTGGTCGGTGGCGACTCTAACCCAAATTCATTCAAGTCGAAGCCCAATTCCGGGGCCCAACCGAAAGACGGTTCCGACATGCATAAATTACAAATTTAATTTTTACTTTTAAATTAATTATATTCAATTCTTATAATATATATATATATATTACTTGAATCATATATTAAAAAATTCTTTCCAATAACAAAATAAAAACTATTAGAAAGTTTCAATTTTTTCACATTTAACAAATTTCCGTTACATTTATGTTTGGATGGAAATCACATGCCCCTTTTGGTGCCCCACTCTACGCCCCTTCCACCAAAATATGTCAGTTATACTGATATCAATTGTTTTAATATTTAGTATACTTCATTTTATATTTATTTTTCACATTTTTTATGTAAACATTTAAATTTTTTAATATTATATATATTTATTATTAATTTAAACTAAATTATATTAAGTGAATATCTATTGTGAATATTTTATTAATTATAAAAATAATTATCTTATTAATTTACAATTAAATAAAGATTTTAAATTAATTAAAATATTATAATATGATACATATACTCAGATCAAATTACTATTTATATTTAGTTTATTTGAAAAATATTATTTTATATGATTTATGCTAATTTTTAATTAATTTTAATTTTTTATTTGATTGTAAATTAGTAACATATTTATTTTTATAATTAATAAAAAAAATTCACAAGAGATATTCACTTAGTATAATTTATTTTAAACTACTAATAAATATATATAACATTAAAATTTTTAAATGTTTACGTAAAAGAATATGACAAAAGAATAAATATAAAATAAAGGACATTTAATATTAAAACATGTGGCATATTTTGGTGGAAGGGGCATAGAGTGAAGCACCAAAAGGGACAGGTGATTTCCGTCCTTTATGTTTTGCATTATTTTCATTTTATATTATTTTTGTCGTATCTCAATTCATGCATATATTAAAAAAATTATCAGTATATAAAAAATAAAAACAAAAACAATAGCATGTTTAGAATGTGTTTGCGTGTACATTATTTTGTGTGTAAACATTTGCAATACTATTATTTCGTGTAAAGCTTTACAAGTCGATAATTTGTCTATGTACTTTTTGGCATGTTATAAATTATTTATTAACAAATTTCGATATATTATTCTATTCACATCACGATTGTGTAATGTTTATATCATGATACATTATTCAATTCTGGAGGATGTTAGAAAAGCATCAAACTATTACAGCAGTCAAGCAAAAGGTCTGATCTATGACCAAAAGATTTTCTTAAACCATAATATAATTAAAAGAGCCTAACGCCACCCAGTCTCCTCTGTAAATAAGTTAGTAAACTACGTATATGCTTCGAATGAACTTACCTGTACACCAAGAAAAGTGACACCTACTTGCTAGGGATTTTGCTAGCTGATCTTCTGAGTTTTTTAAATGGCTTAAAGGATCAATTTAGCATTTTCGTTCCTATAGTATTTTTCATATTAATTTACCTCTCAAAATTGTTTAATTGCATCAATTTATACTCTACACCCTAGTGATAGATCCATAAATATATTTTAGGGTAGACACACATATGTTAACCACATCAAAATTTTAAATAGGGCACAATAAAAATTCATAGTGGGCACCGCCAGTACAATAAATAACTAATCAAAGAAAACTCAATTTCAGGGTGGGCACAAAAAATTTTAGGATGGACACCATCGGTAAAATAAGTAACTAATAAAAAAAATTCAGATTTCAATTCCCCCCTCACCAAGTTGTGGCTCCACCACTATTACATCACAACTAAAAACCCTAAATCCTAAACATTAAACCTAAACTCTAACTTAAAACCCTAGATATTAGTAAATATTTTAAACATTGATACAAATGAACAACTTCGAGGGCTAAATTGATGCGAACATATCATAGAGACGAATATGATAAATTAAGTCTACTACAAAATAAAATGAACCTTAAGCCTTTTTAAAAAAAAAATTATATAATTACCAAATATATTATACTTAGACGAAAACTGATACCTATCTAATAGTCGAACCTTCTTGGT
The DNA here is from genome assembly GCF_006381635.1 of Hibiscus syriacus. Classification (NCBI taxonomy): domain Eukaryota; kingdom Viridiplantae; phylum Streptophyta; class Magnoliopsida; order Malvales; family Malvaceae; genus Hibiscus; species Hibiscus syriacus. The sequence continues at coordinate 149,490 of NW_024062144.1, read as the reverse complement.
AACCAACGTGGCGTGTGCAACTTCCACACGTAGCTAATTTTGCACTAAGATCCAAGTCAGCTTGGTTTGAAATCAACTAATCAAGGTCACTTGTTTGTGTCGAGTCGTGTTTCTTTGGTTTGCATGCAGACATGTTGGACCCTACATTGAAGTTATGGTCTTGGCCTTCGATCAGTCGTCCATTAGCTTGGGGGAACCCTTTGATCATTTAGCACAGAGCTCAGCTTGGACGTGACACATTGCCTCGAGGCGACGGCATTGCAACGGAAGATTCAACTCCTAAATCTCGTTATGGTCATCCTCACTTGTCTCATTAGTTGTCCGGGGATCCCATTATCAACAATTTTATCCACATCTTGGTGTTTATATCTAACTTTCTTTTTTCAAACATATGGCCATAAGATATGATCGAGATATGTACCATACAATACCATTTATGGAATAAGATATGTATCTGGCATTAATGTTTATATAATATTTCGTGTTAGATACCATTATTGTTGTAATTGCTTGAGGTTCCATATTATAGCACCAAGAATGTAAGGTAAAAGTGTTCAAAAATATCCTACCTAAACTTAAAAAAATAGGGTAATTATATAAAAAGAAATTAAATTATAATTTTATTTTAGGCTCTTCATTTTTTACCTTCAAAGTAAATTTAAATTCCTAAATTCTTTCTAGGTTGTATTATGTACTTTTAACTTAAAAGTTTTAAGTTTTAATTTTCTAAAAAAAGTTTTTATAAAAATCATGATCGATTTTAATAATTTTAACGTAGAGGACGAATTGTTGTGGAAATATGGCGAATGCTTGATTGGTACTATGGCTTTTATTTGTAGTGCAGAATCGATAATGGACAGATTGAATTCATGGGGTTTAGGCGAAATTTCAGTAAAATACATTGGTGGCTTCCAGTTTCTCATTCAGATTAAAGACAAGGATCTACTTGAATTGCTTGAAGACTTAAATTGGCCTTACCTGAAGGAAATCTTTTTGGATATTTTCCTTTGGACAGCCTTTTTTAAGCCAACTGAGAGAATTGCTTGGGTGATGATTTTAGGTCTGTCATTACATTGCTGGAATACAGAAACACTCAAAAGAATAAAAAGTTTATGGGGTTCCATTGAGGGGCTTGGTGAGAATTCTACACAGTTTTTTGACTCTGAAAAAATTTCAATAATGTTTGCTACAAAACAACTCCATTTTTTTAATGAAGTGGTGGAATTAGAGGTGGTGAAGCAGTTGTTTCTTATTAGAGTAGTGAAGTTTGGCCCTCCATTTAATCATATTGGGTTGCAGAAGAAAGACAAGGTCGATAAACTTATCGTTAAAGGTAAGTAGGAAGTTCAAGGTAGTTCGTCGGAGGAATGTGCATCGTCCTTCCAGATTCTAGGAAACTCAGCTGACAGACAAATCACCTGACGTATTTTATTTACATGTTAGACACATTTTTTTTAAAATTATACCGATCTAACACCCTTTGCAAAAGGTATGGATCATCATCTGCATCTTACCCTGACGTGGCGCCGACTCGGATAAAGCGCGAATGATAATCTGTGCCTTTTTGTGATAGATGCTAGTGTAGACACCCGTTTTTGTCCGGGTCTTTTCTATTTTATTATTATTATTATTATTATTATTATTATTATTATTATTATTATTATATTATTATTATTATTATTATTATTATTATATTAATACATTTTGTTTTACAAGCCAATTCCGAAGCCCATTACAACCCTGAGGCCCAGTACATCAACATCACCCATTAGCCCAGTTATAGAAGACCAGGCCCAGATCCGACCCTGTTCATTTAACCCGATCCAAGACCCAAAACCCAAAACATTATAGGGTTTTTGGTGATGATCCACAGCGTCGCTGGGTTTTCTAAACCCTAAACCGAAGCTCAACCACCACCTCTTCAACTTTCCAGCCGCCATGCCACAACGTTTCAGCTGCCAAGCCAAGCTTCCTCTCATCGCCGCCACCATCGAAGCCGATCAGAGCCAATACATCATCCACAGTGATGGAAATAACCAAGTCAATCAAATCAGCAAAGTTAAAAAATAATAATAATAATAACAAGGACAAGAGATCTAGAGGAAAATCAAGTCTACACATCTAGGGCACTCAAGCACTATTTCCTCGGGCAGCAAACAACTCTATCAACTCAAATCATCACCAATCATATGCAAGAGGGAAATAAAAAAGAAAGCAGTGAAGACGGAGAGGGCCATTCGGGTTTTGGAAAAAATGAGAGAGAGATTGAAAAAAAGATTCAAACAAAGAAAAAACAGAAGAAAAAAGAAAGAGATAGTGAGAAAGTGGATACCTTGGTCGGAGGAGCTTCGGGAAGCCCTAAAGTTGCCGACTCGTTGGTTCTTTTCGAGAGGTATTTCTTAGATATGGGCTTGTGGGATTCTTTTTAGGTCGGGTAAGGGTGGTTTTCGGCTTTGGGATAAGAAGGGGAATCGTTTGGGGTCGTTTCTCTTCTCCGACCGCCGTGCGCCGCCGCCTGCGCCTCCGGCCACCATGTTTTTTTCTCTCATCGGTTGGGAGAGTTGAGAGAGTTCCAGAGAACTCTCTCTCTCCTTATTTGGTTTGAGGGTGAGCAAATGGCAAGCTTAGGCCATTTTGGCCTTTATGAATTATATATATATACATAGCAGAACGACGTCGTTCCAGGGATACCTTATGCGTGTTTTCGGAGTATGGGTTAACTACACAATAGTTCCCTTATACTTTGTAATCGCATATTTTAGTCATATAATGAAGTTTTGATTACTTTGATTTCGAGCATTAAGTTTTCAGCACTTATATTTTAGCCCTGTTATTGTATGTTATGTCATTATTATGAATATTTGATTTTGGTTCCAACGTTTATAAATGTTACATTCTATACCCTATTTAATGTTTTGTATATTTTCCTTGATATTCGAATTTGGATGTGATAGTTATAAATATTTTATTTTAGTCACTGCTTTTTAGTTGGTTTAATTATTGTTTAGCCTTTTATCTTTCTGTTGATTTTATTTTAGTCCTTATTTTTTAGTTATGGGTTTATTATATTTATAGTACCTATGTTATTTATTATTTTTAATATGGACTCTGATTTATCTGAAATTGCTATTTTAGTCCTTTACTTTCTATTTTTTCTATTTTAACTCTTTTAGTTTTTGTTTTATCTATTTTAGTCCCTAAATTTATGTTTTAGTTGTTTCAGTCATTTAATTTTTTGTTCATATTATTTTGGGTCCTTTGTGTTTTTATTCTTGCTATTTTGGTTTATGTATTTAAATACTTTTTTTATCATTATATTTAGTGATTGTAATATTCATTTGTATTATGTACATATTTTTATGTTATGTATTTATTTATATCATATGTAAATAAATATGTTTAACTTTATTTGTTGTGTATGTTTTATTTCATATATTTTATTTATATTTATTTCTTTAAATATTAATGTTATCTAAATAGTTTCGAGAACGCGAATTTGTAGAACGGGCGTGGAAAGTATCACTTGATCGAAGTGGTACAATCCAATACGGCATTTGAACAAATACGAACTTGACATAAATCAATTTTATTTTATTAATTAATTTATTTTACTGATACAATGTGTGTTATTTTAATTCACAATTTATTTCATTGTATGCGAATGCAAATCATCGATTTTCATTTATATTCGATTCATATATTTATTAATGAGGGAATATTCTTTTATTGATAAGAAATAGTCGAGTTAGCTTTCCCGATGGAGGATTGTTAATTTCGAGATATCTTTTCAAGAAAAACAATTTTCTCTAATTAATGCGAAACAAATTAAATTTAATTTAATAAATGGATCACAATTTAACTTTATATTCGGTTCATCATTTCCACCATGTACGACAACGTGTAAGCGACACAGTACTAATTTTGGGCGTTGTGGGATGCTAATCCTTTCCCACGCGTAATCGACTCCCGAACCCGTTTTAAATGAATCATTGTAAACGCATACCATTTTTGTCTTAAAAAATAATTTTACTTAAAATTGTTTCTAAAAGACGTTTTTAGGTATTCGACCTACCTAACCCAAAGGTTGATGGCGATTCCTTTCAATTTAATTCCATTGAATCCAAAATCACCCATTTTTCCAAATTAAAGTCATAATCGTTTTTTAAAATAATATTTAATTATTTTACCTAAAAAAATGGTTTTGACAGCTTGACGACTCCACTGGGAAAATCTTTTAGAGAGTCAAGCTGTAGGTCGCTTACACATTGTCATTGTGGTCGAAATTATGAGTTCGAGTCTTTAATTAATTTATGATCTATTTATTGAAGTTTTTTAATTGCTTCATTTTTTACTGTCATTCTAACATTTGAATTTTTGCTTTCAGATCGGTCCAAGTTTTTGTCAAGTTTTTTCTTTCTGTTTTGAGTCAAAGGTAGGTACGCTCCTCTTCACACACATCACTTGCATTGGCATAACATGAGCTCTAGACACGAGCTTCGATCCAATTTAGTTAGGTGAATGCTTTACTCTTGTAAAAATTTATTATTCGTATGAGTTTTAGCAAATAACTCATGGGATACATACCTTATACCTTCGTATGGATTTATTCCTCGTATGGTATAAGGTAGTGAATCCCCTCGAATTGAACTCGTTCCGTTCGAAACCTATAATGGGTGAGTATCGAGGGTCTGGCAGCCCAAGGGGCACCGAAATCAAGGACAATTCGAGTTCTCTTTTCCTGTTAGAGCCTAAACCATGCATATAGTGAACCGTATAGCGATCACCCTAGGTATAGTCATACTTAACCTTTTTCCGTCGGTAGATATCCAAAATAGGTGTACACGAAGGAGGAACGACTCTAAACCTTTACCTTTTGCTTTAAATTTGTAGAATATATTTTTTTCCGAAAAAAAGTATGCGAACTAGATACCATGTGGTTAGGATCAATTTCTTGAAAAAATCATTTTGGGTAGATAACATGTTCGGGTAGAAATGTTATTTAATTAAAGCATGTTCGGGTAGAGATCATGATGGGGTAGGTGTTATATTCATTTTTGAATAACATTTTTATCTGCATTGATTGTCTTATATGTACTAAATAATTTATTTTCTTTTGTTTCTATATACAAACTTATTTATTTTTTATGTCATTTTTCATCATTATTTGCATGGCATTGCATCGATATAACATAATGCAAGAGTGTTGATCCGCAAGGGAATATTCGAGAGAAAATCTTCACAAGAAGAGATAAAGGTTTTCAATCAAGCAGTCGCATACGCAGATATGCACTGAGGGTTAAAAGAAATTCACAGAGTACAAGAGTGAAGCTTGCTCGAAGATCGTGCATCATTCGAGACTAAAACGATGATCCATTGAGCCAAGGAGTAATCCAACAGTAGATTTTCATCTACAATCATGTCATCGCTAATCATCAAGGAGCGACGCAATGGCTTCAGCACCGTAGAGACATTAACGGAGTTGGTTTACAAAGCATTGAGGGGGCATTAGTTCTAAATACAAAGATCCGAGTCGAAGCAGTGAGCTCGAATATCGTAAAACATTCGAGACTGATATGATAGTACACTAATCCGATGAGTGATCCAGTAGTAGATTATTATCTATGATCATTCCGTCGCTAACCACCAAGGAGTGGAGTTAGGTTACAGAACGCTTGAAGGGCATCATTTTCGAATACAAAGATCCAAGAAGAAGCAGTGATCTACTTCAGACTCAACCATCTAAGCGAAGGCATGTCTGTAAAGTGGACTGTCTTGTAATGTGAAAACTTGTATCTCTGGTGAAAATTATTCTAAAATATTCATCGTTGGGATCAATATTTTTGCATTTGCATTTTCATCATTTGCATTTTGCACAACATTCATTTAAGCATTTTTACATGCATTAATCATACCTTGCAAGAAACTTTGAGGAAACACTTCTAACTGTGATATTGCATTCGCACAATACTGAGAATGGATGCAAAATTCGAGCAACTAAAGAAAGAGCTGGAAGAGAGTTTGCAAAAGATGCAAGCAGAGTGGGAAGTTAAAATGGAGCAGGTACAAAAGGCCACCATGGACCGTATCTTGCAAAATCAAAGCGACCTAATGGATCAAATGGTAGCAAAGTTGACTGGGCTCAACCAAGAAAGAGGCAAAGAGAAGATTTCCTCGACAAGAGGAAACTCTGAATTGTGTGATAGCCCATGCTAGTCCCCAAATAATTATTTCACCCCATAAGCTTTCTAGCCATCAAGCACACTTCTCCGCCACTAAAACTCATGTAACTGTGTTAGGTCATCGGGATCACTATACTAATCATAGTATGTCAAATTCTGAAAAGATGAAGAGAGCCAATAATGAGATCCCAGAGAATCTGAAACAATGGTGCAGAGAGATATTCCAGGGAATGAGAGGACATAGCTCTCACTACGGAATGGATGCAACAGAATTAGTACTAGTTCCTAACTTGGTGCTTCCGCCCAAATTCAAGATGCCCGACTTTGAAAAATATAGTGGAACCAGTTTCCCTAATGCCCATCTTACGATGTTTATTCGAATAATGACTGGGTACACAAACAATGATCAGATGTTGATTCACTGCTTCCAATCCAGTTTAATTGGACCCGCTTCAAGATGGTACAATCAACTGAGAAGTACTCAAATCCGCTCTTGGAATGATTTGTCTAGTGCATTTCTGAGTCAATATAAGCACATGATCGATATGGCCCCTGAACGAACAAAGCTATAGAATATGGAGATGAAGAATGGTGAGAACTTCTGACAATATGCTCAACAATGAAGGGATGTCGCATCTCAAGTACATCCACCAATGATTGAAAGAGAGTTCATCCCTCTATTCATTGATACGTTGAAGTCTCCATATATCGACTACATGATAGGAGCTGCCACCAAGAGTTTCTCTAACATCCTCATGTATGGAGAAATGATCGAAAGAGCAATCAAGAATGGCCAGATATGAGGCACTAG
>NW_024062144.1:0-137500 GCF_006381635.1 Hibiscus syriacus | reverse complement strand
ACATACATACATACATACATACATACATACATACATACATACATACATACATACATACATACATACATACATACATACATACATACATACATACATACATACATACATACATACTACATACATACATACATACCTACATACATACATACATACATACATACATACATACCTACCTACCTACCTACATACATACCTACCTACCTACATACATACCTACCTACCTACCTACCTACCTACCTACGTACATACGTACATACGTACATACGTACATACGTACATACGTACATACGTACATACGTACATACGTACATACGTACATACGTACATACGTACATACGTACATACGTACATACGTACATACGTACATACGTACATACGTACATACGTACATACGTACATACGTACATACGTACATACGTACATACGTACATACGTACATACGTACATACGTACATACGTACATACGTACATACGTACATACGTACATACGTACATACGTACATACATACATACGTACATATACATGTACAATAAAGCTGAGTTATTCCGCTAAAGCAATTGGTTATAGAGGAAACTCGAAAGCCCTGGCTTTATGAATAGATTACACTCAAACCATGACATTGATCGGGTACTTGGCAATTCGGTGTTTGCTCCACTGTGATTGTCAAGTCGAAGACTTTGTGATGACATGAATCCTTTAGTTAACCGGACAAAGGCAATTATAAAAATATATATGTACAATTAAGCTTAATTCAACTAGCAAAACAATGGCAAATTAAATCAAATTTACTAAATAAGGAGTTTCGGTGAATACGGATTAAGGGAGTTGAGGAACGCCTGTTATAGTCGACTTCACACTAGCACTCAGAAATCTCCTTTTTAGATCGATATTTCTACACTACCTTGACTAGGTAAGTCTATGAAGCTTGAACAAATGGAAGATTTCAGAGAACTGAAACAAAAGTGTTCTAAAGAGTTTAGCAATTAACTATGCTATTTGTGTCATTTTGTTCACCTCCGATTAAAATGCCAAATCAAGAAAGAGGGGTATGCCATTATCTTCACGAGGACCAATTGATGAAACAAACCTTAGAATTTAGGTAGCCAACCTCTAAACCCACCTTTCGATCTTGATATTTTTTTAAAAATTTGCATCTTTCAATGATTAAAAGAGCAGTTGATTTTTTATATTCAATTAATTCATATTGTTGTGATTTGCTTCAATTGTGAAGCTAAAGAAGGGGTATTATTTTAGTTCATTTGACAATGAAAAACCACATATTTTTTCTTCGTCAAGTTATTTTCAAAGAAGAAAAACATTTTCAAACAAGATAATCTCTCTGGAGGCGTATCTTGGAATTCAACAAATATCTCTCCGAAGCTCAGAATCAAAGTCGGGGCAAGAAAAGCCAATTTTTGGGTCAAAATTTAATGGGGCAAGGAAAACAAATTGTCTCAGGTTGAGTTTTGCAAGAGTACACTGGTGGAAATGAAGAAAAATAAATCAAAGATAGAGTGAAGACTGCTCTAGCAACAATTCTCCTTCCAGATCAAGAAAAGACATACATACATACATACATGCATATATACATACATACATATATACACATACATACATACATGATACATAAAATTTGCATCAAACATTTATCATCATGTGTATTAAACATTTTTCACCTCACTTGAGGACAAATCAAATGAATTTCATCTTGACATCCATCATAACATCCAAGATAGTCAATCAAAAATACAACATTTTGATCTCTTAGGAAATCAAAGCTCAGAAATGACCAAATGTCTCTAACTTGAAGAAGCAAGGATTTGACTTCCTGAAGTCAACAATCAAGACATTTTCTCAACATGCAGGAACAAGCAGACTTTCTATCACCTTTGAGGGTGTTTTTCTTTCAAAACAAATTTCGTCTCACTTGAGACATTTTTCCTTTGAGATATAAATTTCGAATTTGTTTCACATTAAACAAAGTTGATCTCACTTGAGATCGTTTTCTCAAAAACAAATTTTGTCTCTCTTGAGACAATTTCTCTAAAAACAAATGTTACAAATGTTATCTCACTTGAGACAATTTTCCAAATTGAAAATTTTTCACTGGAAACAAACCATCATCTTTGAGTCGTTTCTTTTGAAATAAAAAAAATCTTTGAGTCGGTTTCTTTGGAAATAAAATTATTGTCTCTTGAGACAATTTATTTGGAGAAAAAAAATCTTTGAGTTGTTTTCTTTAAAACAAAATTTTATCTCTCGAGACAATTTCTTTTGAAAATACCCATCTTTGAGATCATTTCCATTGAAACAAATTTTGTCTCCCTTGAGGCAATTTATTTGGAAACATAAAATCATTGAGTTTGTTTCTATTGAAATAAAACCATCTTTGAGTCGTTTCCCTTGAAACGAATTTTGACTCTTGATACATTTTCTCTTAAAACAAGATCATCTTTGAGTTTGTTTCTCTAGAAACAATGTTTTATCCCTTGAGACAGTTTTTTTTTGAAGAAAAATCTTTGAGTCTGTTTCTTTGAAAACAAAATTTTGTCTCACTAAGATACAATTTTCTGAAAAACAAAGTTTTGTCTCTCTTGAGACAATTTCTTTTGAAAAGTCATTGAATCTGTTTCTTTGGAAATAAAATTGTCTTTTTTAAGACAGTTTCTTTTAAGAAAAATCTTTGAGTCTGTTTCTTTGGAAACAAAATTGACCATCTTTGAGTATGTTTCCCTTGAAACAAAACAAACATCTTTGAGATCGTTTCCCTTGATACAAATTTTGTCTCATTTGAGATAGTTTGCTATGGAACATCGATCTTTGAGAATGTTTCCCTTAAAAACAAATTTTGTCTCGCTTGAGACAGTTTGCTTTTCAATGTTATCTTTGAGTCGTTTCTCTTGAAACGAATTTTGTCTCTTTCGAGACAGTTGCTTTGAAACATTATCTTTGAGCTTGTTTTTCTTGAAACAAATCTTTGAGTTTGTTTATTTTGAAACATCACCTTTGAGTTGGTTTAACTTGAAACCAATATCCCTAAAGATGGCCAGAACTCTTCATCACGTATGAGCCGTGTCATCCCCCGACCAGATATCTTCATCACGTAGGAGCCGTTTCAACCATAGATAACCAGTCATCCTCATCACGTAGGAACATAATTATCATAACTCCTAAAGATGGCCAGCTATCCTCATCACGTAGGAACTGTGTCATCCCCTGACCAGACCTCCTCATCACGTAGGATCCGTGTCACCCCTAGATAACCAGACGTCCTCATCGCGTAAGAGTCGAGTTATCACCCTTCCAAAAGATGGCCAAGAATTCTTCATCACGTATGAGCAGTGTCATCCCCGACCAGATCTCCTTATCGCGTAGGAGCCGTGTCACCCCTAGATAACCAGCCGTCCTCATCGCGTAGGAACTGAGTTATCACTATTCCTAAATATGACCAGAACTCTTCATCATGTATGAGCAGTGTCGTCCCCAACAACCAACATTATCCAATTTCTAAGCATAAAAGGGAGAGAACCAGACAAAAACAGGTTGTCTTGTCGTCTTTTCCCTGTTATTGTTAACACAAGAATGTACAAAGAGGGGCAGCTGTAGACACCCGTTTTTGTCTGGGTCTTTTCTATTTTTTTAATTATTATTATTATATTAGTATTATTATTATTATTATTTTATTAATACATTTTGTTTTACAGGCCAATTTTGAAGCCCACTACAACCCTGAGGCCCAGTACATCAACATCACCCATTAGCCCAGTTACAGAAGACCAGGCCCAGATCCGACCCTGTTCATTTGACCCGATCCAGGACCCAAAAACCTAAACATACTAGGGTTTCTGGTGATGATCCATAGTGTCGCTGGGTTTTCTAAACCCTAAATCAAAGCTCAATCACCGCCTCTTCAACTTTCCAGCCGCCATACTACAACGTTTCAGCTGCCAAGCCAAGTTTCCTTTCACCGCCGCCACCATCAAAGCCGATCAGAGCCAATACATCATCCACAGTGATGGAAATAACCAAGTCAATCAAATCAGCAAAATTAAAAAAATAATTATAATATTAAGGACAAGAGATCCAGAGGAAAATCGAGTCTACACATCTAGGGCACTTAAGCCCTATTTCCTCGGGCAGCAAACAACTCTATCAACTCAAATCATCACCAATCACATGCAAGAGGGAAATAAAAAAGAAAACAGTGAAGACAGAGAGGGCCATTCGGGTTTTGGAAAAAATGAGAGAGAGATTGATAAAAAGATTCAAATAAAGAAAAAACAGAAGAAAAAAGAAAGAGATAGTGAGAAAGTGGATACCTTGGTCGGAGGAGCTTCGGGAAGCCCTAAGGTCACCGGCTCATTGGTTCTTTTCGAGAGGTATTTCTTAGATCCGAGCTTGTGGGATTGTTTTTAGGTCGGGTAAGGGTGGTTTTCGGCTTTGGGGTGAGAAGGGGAATCATTTGGGGTCGATTTCTCTTCTCCGACCGTCGTGCGCCGCCGCCTATGTCTCCGGCCACCATGTTTTTTTCTCTCCTCGGTTGGGAGAGTTGAGAGAGTTCCAGAGAACTCTCTCTCTCCTTATTTGGTTTGAGGGTGAGCAAATGGCAAGCTTAGGCCATTTTGGCCTTTATGAATTATATATATATACATAGCAGAACGACGTTGTTCCAGGGATACCTTCTGCGTGTTTTCGGAGTATGGGTTAACTACACAATAGGTCCCTTATACTTTGTAAGCACTTATATTTTAGTCCTGTTATTGTATGTTATGTCATTATTATGAATATTTGATTTTGGTTCCAACGTTTATAAATGTTACATTCTAGACACTATTTAATGTTTTGTATATTTTCCTTGATATTCGAATTTGGATGTGATAGTTATATATATTTTATTTTAGTCACTGCTTTTTATTTGGTTTAATTATTGTTTAGCCTTTTATCTTTCTGTTGATTTTTTTAGTCCTTATTTTTTAGTTATGGGTTTATTATATTTTAGTACCTATGTTATTTATTATTTTTAATATGGACTCTGATTTATCTAAAATTGCTATTTTAGTCCTTTGCTTTCTATTTTTTCTATTTTAACTCTTTAAGATTTTGTTTTATCTATTTTAGTCCTTAAATTTATGTTTTAGTTATTTCAATCATTTAAATTTTTGTTCATATTATTTTGGGTCCTTTGTGTTTTTATTGTTTCTATTTTGGTTCATGTATTTAAATACTTTTTTTATCATTATATTTAGTGATTGTAATATTCATTTGTATTATGTACATATTTTTGTGTTATGTATTTATTTATATCATATGTAAATAAATATGTTTAACTTTATTGTTGTGTATGTTTTATTTCATATATTTTATTTATATTTATTTGTTTAAATATTAATGTTATCTAAATAGTTTCGAGAACGCGAATTTGTCGAACGGGCGTGGAAAGTATCACTTGATCGAAGTGGTACAATCGAATACGACATTCGAACAAATACGAACTTGACATAAATCAATTTTATTTTATTAATTAATTTATTTATTTTACTGATACAATGTGTGTTATTTTAATTCACAATTTATTTCATTGTATGTGAACGCAAATCGTCGATTTTCATTTATATTCGATTCATATATTTATTAATGAGGGAATATTATTTTTTTGATCATAAATAGTAGAGTTAGCTTTCCCGATGGAGGATTGTTAATTTCGAGATTTCTTTTCAAGATAAACAATTTTCTCTAATTAATGCGAAGCAAATTAAATTAAATTTAATAAATGGATCACAATTTAACTTTATATTCAGATCATCATTTCCACCATGTACGACAACGTGTAAGAGACACAGTACCAATTTTTGGCGCTGTGGGATGCTAATCATTTTAAATGAATCTTTGTAAACGCAGACCATTTTTGTCTTAAAAAATGATTTTACTTAAAATTGTTTCTAAAAGACGTTTTTAGGTATTCGACCTATCTAACCCAAAGGTTGATGGCGACTCCTTTCAATTTAATTCCATTTAATCCAAAATCACCCATTTTTTCAAATTAAAGTCATAATCGTTTTTTTTAAATAATATTTAATTATTTTACCTAAAAAATTGGTTATGACAGCTAGATTCATAAAATTTTCTAAAATAGTGTATGATAAGTAAGTTATTTCTGTTAGAGTGATTTTTTTATAAAAACGTCACAAAATATTAAGGAAGTAGTTTTGTTTTATTTATTGGAAAAAAGATAAAATTTAATTAGTCAATCATTTTTCATTTCCTATCTTTTGAAAAATTAAGTTTCATGACCATAAATAAAATCATGTGCCTTTCACACTTATCATTTTCTTCAAATAATTATTTTTAATTTTTTTAATAAAATTTTTCATTAAATCTTGTAAATAAGATAATAAAATAAAATTTTCTTCAATAATAATAATGAAAAATAGTGTCAATAAACTTTATATCGTCTCTTGATTTTGTCATAATTTAATCAATCTTTTTGTGTTGAATACGTTTTTAAATTTAATTGAACTTCAAAGTTATTCTTAGATACGTTGAGATAATATATATATATATATATATATATATATATATATATCGAGTATAAAATTCTTATAAATATATATTTTAATATGTTTCTGATACGCTGATTGAACGAATACTTAGTGAATTCTTATAAACAACTGTTGGTTTAAGGCGATACGTTGCTTAAGGGGATGACGCACATTTAATGGTTCACTAGCATTAACTAATTAAATTTTTATTAATGTGTGATGCCAGTAAAAGAATACAAATTAATGACTCAATTATCAAAATAAAATAAATTAAAAATATAATAAAAATAATTTTTTGAAAAATCAATGATAAAAACTCAATTACTAAGGTCAACGTCGGTCTTGTATAGGGTAAACATCACTAGTTTATTGGATAAATAATAACAAAATCAAGAGACGAGACAAAATTTATTGACACTATTTTAAAAAAATTACAGATTTAGTATCACCCCAGAAAGATTATAATTGACTCCTCAACCGTATATTTTGCAAAGAATACTAGATCAATAAAAATTTTGAAAAAATATTTGACAAATAAATAAAATCTGTCAGAGTAATTTTTCGATAAAATCGCTAGGAAAAGATCCCGTCGGATGCAATCATGATTTGGGAAAGGTAAATGACAGCTTGCTAGAAGAAGCGGGGGATTCAGTTCTGGAAGAGTCTATGGAAAATGAAAATCACGTGTTTGTATAAAGGGACTTGATGAAGGGGTTAGGTCGTTGAGCCTTGAGTTGAAGTCCAATCAAGAATGTCAGGTGGGCCAAGTTGAATTATTTAAAGAAAATACACAATTACCTATTAGTAAGTCTACAGATGAAGTTGAGGCCGATGGATTAAATCCAAGAAAGTTGGAAGACATTAGGAGAATGAGCCTTAGTGATCTTGGGCTTAATAAGTGTCCATTAACGTGGGCCTCTAAGATTAATAAGTGTCCATTAACGTTTATGCTTCATGCAATATTTCTATTCAGATTGTCATTTGTAGAAAGTTATAAGATGAGACTGCTGGACATGAATATATGGATGGAAGTTGGTGTTTTCTACATGGTCAGAAATAGAAGTGCAAAGAGTGTTCCATGGAATTCAACTACTTCATTTCTATTTATAGATTGATTGTCTTTCTGATGAAAGGGGAGTAGTATTGGTTTGGCCTGGCGAAGGTCAGTTCTCTAATGGATGTGCAGTGGGGTCTTGGTAATGTGGTGTGTGTGTGTGTTTTTAAGTAAATTGGTTTGAAACCTGTTGTTTCGGATCCTGCACCAGTGTTATTAGTTAATGGCAGCGTTGATTGGGGTCCAGAGCCATTTAGTTTCTTAATTGGTGATAACTCTGTAAAAATAATACATTTTGGGTCTTTTTACATAAGTTATTAATTATCTAAAAGCTATTGTCATAGCATTTTAGTTGCATATAGTTGCATTTAGGACATTTATTGCATGCGGTGGAAAAGTTTTGTCTCGACTAGTTTTATCTTGCAAGTCTAGTCGTAATACGAGAAAAAATTGCTGACGTCGCGTGGCCAACTGTCCATTGCACCTCACATGAATTCCCTGCCCCTGCTGATATTTTGGGACCACCGCCAGTTGCCTTAAAATCACATTTTGGGCTTGATTACTAGGGCCATTGGGGAAATTTCAAGGTCACTAAACCCTAAAAATTCCCCACTATAAATAGCACATTATGCCTATCATTTTAGAGATCCCCATTCTCACCTACCCTAAAAGCTTTAAAAAAAAGGTGATTGCAGTAACTTCTCTATCATTCCCCTCTCGTCCTTACTTGGTGTCCTCCATAGCCGGGCTTCGTCAGAGTAGCGACTAGGCCATTGAGAGAGGCTAGCATGCTAGAGCAATCATGTTTATGGTCTGATGTCACAACAACATCTCTGTTTTTGGGAGTTTCCTTCTCCTTGTTCTTCATTTCTTATTTTAAGGGCTTATACTTAATGAATGTTTTAGGATGATTTTAGCCACACCATGAACTGTTTTATTTGCTGTTGGAAATGTTTGGATGATACTTTATTTTATGTTTAATGGATGATAAGTATATTTATGTTTATTGTTGTTTTGTTCACTGGTTTAATCTTATGTCGTAGCACCGTAAGAGCTTTTGAGAGATTGCTTGGTGCCTTGGCATAATATTCCTAGTCTTTGTAAGAGTTGTTGAGAGATAACCGTTTCTCTAGGAGTTGATACCTAATATTGAGATAGTTAGGTTAGATCTACGTGAACAAGGGAACTAATCCAGGATGGTGAGATTCTAATCCACCTTAGAGATAAAGAGAGGATTTCAAGCGACTAAAATGGATAATACTTAATCAATAGGCTAGGGTCACTGTTTACGCTGATAGGTATTGTCATGGCAATAGGTGTATAAGTTCCTTACTAAAGATAGCTTAGGAACACTTTAGTAAATCCTGTCGGACAACATAGGCACAACATACTTAGTTCATCTTAGGCATAGAATAATTTCTCACCTTAGCAAATCCAATCCAAATGCTCCATTAGAAACCAAATGCTCTATTATAAGTCTGATTGTGTGAGATTGCTAGACTATATTCAGAACTCAAACATTTTTTGCCTTAACAACTTTAATTTACTTATTCTTGCAATTAATTTTTGCCTTAGCAATTTTTTTTGTTTACTCTTGCATATTTTTCTTGCCATGAAAAAAATTATATGCTCACTTCACTTCACACATTTCTTGCTCAACAAGCTTTTTCCACTTGTTCATACCATCTGCCATAGCATATTTCTAATTTGTTTATATCATTAGATTTAGACGCTTAGGATTAGTTAGTGACACCTATTCCTAGTTGTAGCAATCCTTAAAGAATTCCCCCAATCCCTGTAGAGACGATACCCACTCACTATTGTATTACTTCCATCGATTGTGTATATTTGCATAGATTTGCATGAGATATCATACACATTTACACGCAATCAAGTTTTTGACGCCGTTATCAGAGATTTGCAATTGGTGTTTTTAAAAGTTGTTATAGCATTATTTTAATTCTTTATTTTTTAGTATGTATTTATTTGCTATTTTTGTTTACCCTTTTCAGGTATTGAGTTGTTGCAGAACCTGTAGAAGACCCAAGGAACCATTATCTCATTTTGAAAATGAAATCGAGCAACTTTTTCCATCAAAGAAGATGTGTTCAAAGAGTTCAAAGAATTATATATGAAGTTCAAAATGAAATGACGGATCCTGAAGTTCTAAATGTTGTAGCAATTCATAATGATGAGGTTATAGCTCGACCACGAATTATTAGAGATCATTTTGTTCCCACCTTGGATGACCTAAAACCTGGTATTGTAGCTCCCAAAATTCAGGCTGCACATTTCGAGCTCAAACCGGTCATGTTTGACATGTTGGACTTGATTGGACAGTTTGGTGGTGCACCTCATGAGGATGCAAGGCAACATGTTCTAGCATTTTTGGAGGCGTGTGATTCATTTCGACAGCAAGGTGTGCATAAAGATGTACTAAAATTGAAGTTGTTTCCATACTCATTCAAAGATCGTTCTAGGGTATGGCTTAATGGAGTACTTTCCGGCTCGATAAAATCATGGACAGAGTTGTGTAAAAAAATTTTGCTACGGCATAATCCACCTAATATTAATATACATCTTAGGAATGCCATAGCATCTTTTTGTCAAGATGATGACGAGTCTATGTTTGAGTATTGGGATAGATACAAGGGACTCCTACACAAGTGCACCAACCATGGATTCCACGATTGGACGCAAGTTATGTTCTACCATGGTATAAATACTCTAACAAGACTGATGCTAGATGATGCGACAAATGGTACTTTGCTGGACAAGTCACCTGAAGTAGCATTTGATATCATAGATAGGATAGCAAGCAATGACTATCAATTCTCTTCTTCAAGACTCGGAATGGGGAGAATGACTCATGGATCATTTGAACTTGATGCTGAGGACTCTATTTCATCTCAATTGTCAACCATTACTAATATGTTGAAGAATCTTCAATGTCCTAGCGAAGTGAAGGAAGTCGAGGTGGTAAGTTATGCATGTATTTTGTGTCATGGCAATCATAATGTGAACGAATGACTTGACAACCATGAGTCTACCAACTATGTGGGGAACTTCAATGAGAGCAACAACAATCCCTACTCAGACATTTACAATCCTGGATAGTTTCAGCATCCTTGGATGGCTTCAGCATCCTAATTTTTCTTGGGGAAATCAAGGAGCCAACAATGCGAGCAACTTGAATTGGAATCATAGCATGATTGAACCCCCTAAGTTTTCAAAAAAAAATTGACATGGCAAAATACTAATCAGGGGTCAGAATCTTCAACGAACACTAACTCTTTGGAAGCTACTCTCAAAGACTTCATGGAAACTACTAAGGCTCTATTGCAAGATCATGCCACATCTATTGAGAGCCAATGAGCATTATTACAGAGCCAAGAGACATGTTTGCAAAGTCATAGTTTGTCTTTGCGAGCCTTGGAAATCCAAGTGGAAAAAATTGCAGCAGGAGTATATGCATGCCCATAGGCTAATCTACCTAGTGATACTGAAGTCAATAAGGCTCAATCCAAGGAGAATTGTGGTGCATTCACCTTAAGGAGTGACAAAAAATTCTACAAAGATGCTATGTTTGGGGGGGAGACACTCGGAGAGCCCAACCATGAGATTGTGCACGAATATTCAGAGATGCAAGAAGGTTCATATTCGATGGGAAACAAGGATGAGGGTTCAAAGAGTGCAACTAATGAAGACACGAAAAATGTTGCCACATCAAAAGATAAACCCCACCAACATGAGTAAATGAGCATAGGGTAACTTCCAATGTCTTCAACACGCCCAAATATACTGATGGTTCTAGGGAGTGTCAATCTCTTTGTTGAACTATGTTTCGATATAACAATTTAAGGCAAAATGGTTTTTGGACTTGAATTGAATTTAAAAAATGTTTTTGGACTTAATTGAATTTATTCAAAGTTTTTAAAAGGTTTCAAAAATAATTCAAAATCAATTAAAATTCGGATTTGAGCCAAAAATATTTTAAGGGGTTTCAAGATTGCCCAGGGGGTATAGATTCCCCCCCCAGGGGGTACAGATACCCCGGGTACAGATACCCCCCCAGGGGGTACAGATACCCCCTGCAGGTTTTTGCCTCTGAGAAAAACAGAATGTCCAGGGGGTACCGATTCCCCCTCTGTTCAACAGCCCAACGGTCATAATATTTGAATATTATGAAGGGGTATCGATTCCCTATGAAGGGGTACCGATTCCCTCTATTCTGGGCAACCTTTTTGAGTATAAAAATCATCCCCAAACGGCTCCAAAACATCCCCAACGGCTATATACGACTTCAAACTCATTCCAAGCTATAAATACAAGCTGAGGACACTTGAAGAAGTAAGAGAACAATTATCCAAGCAATCAAACACAAGAGAAGAGATTTTCAATCTTATTTCATCTTTCTCTTGTAAATATTTTGTTCTTGAGAGCTCAATCTTGTAAACACCTACCTTAGAGAGGTTTTCTTGTTTACATTTCTTATCCTTTTGTAAAGGGGAAAGGTTCTAGCTTAGCCCGTGTAAAAGCTAGGGAAAGGTTCTAGTTTAGCCCGGAAAAACTAGGGAGTTTGTAAGGTTACTCTTTATCCTCAAAAGAAAGAACAAATTAGTGAATTTGTTGGAAAATCCTTGGTGAGGAGCTAAGGTAGTGGACATAGACTTTGATTGAGAAAGTCGAACCACTCTAAATCGCTGTGCAATTTTCTATCTTTCAATATCCTTACTCCCTAAACACAAAACCGTTCCGACCCCTCTTTGCAAACCGTTCCGGTTGTCGATTCGAGCTTCCGGAAATCCCAACACTCTTCAAGATGTGAAATCTATGATTGAAAAGAAAGCTGTAGAATTTTACCGTAATAATTTTTCATGCACTGATGATCACTTAAAGCTCGATAAAGAAGATGAAGAGGAGCTTGAGGATATTCCAAAGGATATGAGTTAGTCTAATTTACTCATAGCTAGACCAGGCATGGAAAGAACAAGGTTATACACGATGGTTGCTGCTGTTATTGGGATGACCCCTAACTCTTCAAAGAATTTACTGCCTAGACGATTAAAAGTTGCCATAAAAAAGAATAACGAAAAGAGATTGTATTCCACTACGATTCAGCTTCATGATGAAAGCACTTGAAAGGAGAGAGGACTACTAAAAAGGTTCTACAATTCACACGTGAAAGACACAAAATGCCAGAGAAAAATATTTTAAAGAAGAATAGACGTCCAAACATGTGGACAAAGGTAAAGCCCCCATGGATGCTGCACTCACTTAGAAAGAAGACTCAATTGATCTTGCCACAAATGATGAAATTGCTGATGATGTCTAATCATCGGCACAAATGCCACGACAAAAAATTGCAACACCTCTGACCAAGCATCGCCTGAAGAGGACAACTAATCACGTTTGAACTTCTCCACATGAGAAATTTGAGCAAAACAACTCCACCACCATCAAAGTAGATGTTAGTCAAGGTATCTTGCATTGCATTTCATCTTTAGTTTAGTTTCTGTGCATTGAGGACAATGCAACCCTCAAGTTTGGGGGGTATTGTTCATACTTAGTCATTTGAATTGATAATGTTTAGTAGATTTTTTTTTTGTTATGGCATTATTTAGTATTAGGCTAGTTATTTGGAATAAGTCAATGATGCCCAATGATGATAATTTCTTTTTTCCATGGATGGAAATTAATGTACATGACTATTGAGGAGGATAGAACCAACCCTAGGACTTGATTCTTTGTGACTCTTCAAACACGATTGTATGTTTTCTATGCTTAAGGAACATAGAATTTCTTATAAAAGAAGTTTTGCATGCCTTGGCATAAAATTTTAGTAATGAACTAAACTATTATATCAATGTTTGAAATGCTAAGTTAAACTCCTCAAGATTTTTAATTGTGTTGAATTACAAATAAATGTCTTGGCATAACTGTAGAGGGACACTCCTCTGTGTGACGACATTGCCTGGAAACCCCTTGAACAAATAACAACCTTAGCACATGAGTGAATGAAAGTAATCATGGGATGACTCTGTCTGACTAGCTCGGGGATAAAAGGTATACTCACATTCATCTAGAGTGTGGTATGGTTGTTGTGATAGGTTTACTCCCCTTGTACAGTGCTAAAATAATTGAAAAATTAAAAAGTGTTGACTAAATAGGAGTAATTTTATGCTTAATGAATAATTTTATGCATTGGCAAAACAAAAGAACTTACTTAGGGACTTTCTAATTTCGTTAAGCATAGACTAGATACAATCATACACACACACACTAGCAAAACATCTTGGCCTAGGGAAAAATACTTGACTTTTCAATTAGTCTACCATGTTGAAGCCAAACTATTTTATGAGGGCCTAAATTTTAGACCACTTGACTGTCTTGTTTGGAAACTTTTCCATAGTATTTTATTTTTCTGTTGATTATTATCCTACTTGAGGACAAGTAATAACTTGAGTTTAGGGGTATGATAACTCCGTAAAAAGACTACATTTTGGGTCTTTTTACTTAAGTTATTGATTATCTAAAAGCCATTGTCATAACATTTTAGTTGCATATAGTTTCATTTAGGACATTTATTGCATGTGGTGGAAAATTTTTGTCTTGGCTAGTTTTTCTTTATAAAACTGATGCTGCTTATGAGAGGGGTTCTGTGTTGGTTGTGTTGATTCAGGTGATAGGAACTGACTGAGGAGGAAATTTTTTGCTATGACAAATTTTGTGCGAGGGCCAAAGGAATTGAAGACGATGGCCGCAAGGAACAATATTTTGTCGCAACAAGTTTTATCCTGCAAGTCTGGACGTAGCACAAGGGCCAACTGTCCATTGTACCTCACGTGAATTCCCTGCCCTGATGATATTTGGGACCATCTCCAACTGCCTTAAAATCACATTTTGGGCTTGATTACAAGAGTAGTAGGGGAAATTTCAAGGGCACTAAACCTTATAAATTCTCCACTATAAATAGCACATTATGCCCACCATTTTAGAGATCTACACTCTCACTACCCTTAAAGCTTTAAAATAGGAAAACGCGTTGGAGCAGTCATGGTGATGGTCTAATGTCACGGAAACAACTATGTTTTTGGGAGTTTCCTTCTCATTGTTCTTCATTTCTTATATTTTAAGGGCTTGTACTTAATGAATATTTTGGGATAATTTTAGCCACACCATGAACTGTTTTATTTGGTGTTGGAAATGTTTGGATGATACTTCATTTTATGACTAATGGATGATAAATATATTTATGTTTATTGTTGTTTTGTTCACTAGTTTAATCTTAAGCCTTAGCATTGTAAGAGCTTTTGAGATATTGTCTGGTGCCTTGGCATAATATTCATAGTCTTTGTAAGAGATGTTTAGAGATAGATGTTTTTCTATTAGTTGATACCTAAGATCGAGATAGTTAGGTTAGATCTACATGAACAAGGGAACTAATCCGGTGTGGTGAGGTTCTAATCTATCTTAGAGATAAGAAGATGGTTTCCAGCGACTAAAAGGGATATTACTTAATCGATAGGCTAGAGTCATTATTTACGTTGAAAGGTATTGTCGAGGCAATTGTTGTATCAGGTTCCTTACTAGAGATAACTTAGGAACACTTTAGTAAATCATGTCAGACAACATAGGCACAACATACTTAGTTCATCCTAGGCATAGAATAATTTCTCGCCGTAGCAAATCCAACCCCAAGTGCTCCATTAGAAGTCTGATTGTATGAGGTTGCTAGTCTATATTCAGGACTCAAACATTTTTTGCCTTAGTAACTTTAATTTACTTATTCTTGCAATTAATTTTTGGCTTAGCAATTTTTATTTGTTTACTCTTGCATATTTTTCTTGTCACGACAAAAATTATCTGCTCACTCCACTTCACACATTTCTTGCCTCATCAAACTTTTTCCATATGTTCATACATCTTCCATAGCACATTTCCCATATGTTTATACCATTAGATTTAGACGCTTAGGATTAGTTAGTGACATCTATTCCTAGCGGTAGCAATCTTTAAAGAATTTCTCCAATCCCTGTGGAGACGATACTCACTCACTATCGTATTACTTGCATCAATTGTGTATACTTGAACAGATTTGAGTACCACAACACACACTTTTACACGTGATCAATTGGTTTGCTTAGGAAATAAGGGTGTCGATAATTGTTTGAATGACGTTTTAAAAAAAGTTCTGGCAATTAGATTTGAGTTTGACCTCATCATGTGGAAGTCGAAGGACGCTCTAGATCTTGCGTGAACTTTATTAATAAGGTGTTTACTATTGGAGTTTGTACTATGGTCATTTTGATTAGTGCTATGTTTTTGTTCCATCTATGTTCGGTCTGATAGTGAAACTATTTCCGCTGTTATTGGCTTGTCTTATTCGCTCTTGTGTTGGAAATGGTTGGTATGTCTTGCTGATATGTGTGAATCATTTGATGGGTGTTTTTTGAATAAACAGTGTAGTTTCATCTTGTGTCAAATTATTACAGTGGCATGACATTTTGGCTAGCATATGCTGGGATTCGAAGGGCAGAGTTATTTAAGGCGTGGTGGTAACATATAAGGAGAAGTTTTGGACCTCTGTGTGCGATTGGTATCCTATTCTTCTAGTATCAAACCAGATTAGCCAAGTGTGATTAGAGGCCTGGTAGCGTTGGGTGAACGACATAATTAATGTGTGTGGGGTGGTCTCAAAGTGTAGCTATAGTTTTGCTTTTGTCAAGTTTTGATCAAATGGGTGATGTTCGCTTGAAACTATGAAGTCGTGTCTAGGGAAGTGTTCATGTGTAGTTTAGCCATGGTTCATATTGGAGGGTCTAAGAGGTCGGTCCAAGTGCAAAAGTGTGCTGTTTTGCAGGTAGTAGTGCTTGATTGATTTCTAGTTGGTGGGTTTCCTTTAATTGCTAGATCGTTGGTTTTTAACCTTTGTATTTGTAGTGTTGCTGATTGTTTTATTAGTATTTTTTTGGTAGTGTGCATCTTTGCTTAAGTTAGGTGTCTGATTAAGGTCCTGTGGGGTTGTGTAGTTATAGTAATGATCACAGTTCAGGGTTTGTGGGTTGTGTTAAGATGTCGCTATCATTTTGTAACGTTATCATTTAGGTGTGTTGTCTTTTCACCTTGTTCAGGGGGATTTTTTTTCCTCCATTTAAGTTTAAGGAGCTTTTTAATGAGGTCTCTAACATATGTTATTTTTCTAATAAAATTCGTATTGCCAAACAAAAAAAAAGTTACTTTAGTTATAGTTTATCCTTAGTTCTAATGATATTATAATTTTAGTCTAGAGAAATCACAATATAGTATTTATTTAAAAAAAAATTTGTTATTGACAACAAGCACAAACACTACAAAAAAATTTAAATTTCCGAGGGAAAAATTTCGACGATTTTAAAATCCATCATAATTTACCGATGAAAATTAAACATTTCGTCACAAATTTTTTATTTTTGTTGTAACTTTCGACGGAATTAATTTTTTCGTCAGAAATTCTATTCATTTCAATAAAAAATACAAATTTATTTTGTGACGGAACAATGATTTCATCATAAACCAATAAAATAAAATAAAAATATTAAAAATCAACTACATAACACCTTTAATACCCAACTCCATTTTCAACCCCTAATACAAACATTAATTATATCTAATTAAAATTTTATTAATTATTCCAACCTCCCAAACCAACTACTCCTATAACAATTCCATTTCATAACCAACTACTCCTATAACCATTCCATTTCATTTTAGTTTATGCATTCTCCCCCGTTGGTAGGAGTTGGCATCCCCATAACCACTTGGCCATTTCACTAATTTTCTGTTTAAAATTCCTCTTGTTTCAAGTTTGGAGCTGTGGCACCTATGTTAGTGTTTATTCAACACTTTTTTTTTTATTTCTTATACTTTTTCCTTTTAAAATTTTAATATTTTATGGTGAATATATTTTAGAGTGTAAACTAATTTATGTAAGTTATTTTATTTTTATATTATATTAAGCATTTATATAAATTTATCTCTTATTTGTTTTTTGTTGTTGATTTATATGCATTATCTTTTTCTTTTTGTTGATTGTTATATTGCAATTTTAGATTGAAAACTGCTATTTATGTAAATGATTTACCTATTTACTTTCATGATTTATATGTAACATACTCGATAATATGTTCATTTTGTCGATATATTTCTATTAATTTTTGTAGTTTTCGTGTCCCTGTTGTTGATGTAAAATCTTTCCTCATTGATATTGCATTTTGAACTTTGTTGTATTATGGTGAGCTTTACCCTTATATTTGTTTGGTCTCTTAATTGTTAATTTATGACAACTTTGTTTGGTCAAAGTTTAAACTTGGGTTAATGGCATAATGGATGTACTTGAAATTATTTTTTTATTATTAAATATTTATTTTTTTATTATGTAAGTATACTATTATTTTGTTTTTTGTATTACTTAGTTGTGGTTTTTGGTTATATTAATAAATCTTAAATTGCTTATAAAAAATTATTTGTGGTTTTTTGTTATCACATTGTCATTCAAATGATTTTTAAATTTTGGTTTTTTTTTTTGCAGATCTCTAAATTTTTTTAGTGAATTTGTGAGTAGAGGTAAGTTTAAATTTAATTTTTTAAAATATAGTGCTATCAGTTTATTAGTAATATCCTTTTCAACTAAAAAATACAAAATATATTAACAGTAAAGAAAACTAATTTTTCACGTAACATAATTTAATAATGTCATAAGTTCTACTTCTTTTTTTATTTAAAAATAAATAAAATAATAATATATATTAAGAGTAAATAAAATATTTTTACATGTAATTTAAATAATAATATAATAAGTTCTAGTTCTTCTTCTTTTAGAAATTTTAAAAAATATTAATTAAAAGTTATTATTTAAACGTTTACTAATTTAAGTATCTTAATTAAGTAATATATAATAAAAATAGGTTTTGGTATTCAGTATGGATCGATCTTGGACGTATAATATTGATAGGCTAATAAATTGTCACATTATTAATCCTGCTTTTGAGCGGTAATTGTTGAAATTTATCACATTTGCGTTAAGTAAGCATAAATGTGCGGATCGAGCAAATATTAGGTGTCCATGGAATCAACCTAAGTGTAGAAATAAAAGTTTTCATGATCCAAAAACAATTAAAGTTTATATGATCACCAAAGGGTTTGTTCGGCTTAATTATAATTGGGTGTATCATGGAGAGCCATGTTTTCTATAACTGTTTACTAAACCATATGACGAGCTCTAGTACTCCAATTTTGGAGTATGCATATGACCCATGTGGTAACAATCATGATTCCCATAAAGTAGATATCGGTGGTCATGAATTAAATACGTATATGGTAGAAGATGATCAACCACCGATTGGTTCGACACATATGTTTTATGATAAAATTGGTGCTTCTTCTGAACCGATATGGCCCAGTAACAATGAGTCCAAGCTATCAATGATTTTCGAATTAATACACTTGAAAGCACAATATCATATTCCTAAAGCATGCTACGATGGCCTTTGTCACATAATGCAGAGGTTAATGCCCGAAGATAATATCATGCCCAATAACATTTACGAGACGAAGAAGTTGGTTCATGATATGGGTTTGCTGGTTCAAAAAATCCATTGCTATAGAAATGGTTACATGATTTACTGATGTTGTGATTTTGAATTTAGTGAATGTAAGTTTTGTGGTCATCATCGGTACAAGGATAATGGTGGCAAAGGATCCAATGATAGAAAGGCATACAAAAAGATGTATTACTCCCCTTTAACTCCTTGATTACAAAGGTTATACGCCTCCGAAGTTACTGCTAAGCATATGAGGTAGCATGCTGAGCATCAAATTGATGAAACCAGTCTCATGTGTCATCCTTCTAACTCTCTTGCTGGAAATATTTTTGATCAGGAGCATCAAACATTTTAGTCTTCAAATTTGATTTGTCATAACATTGATATGATGCTTGTGGAGAAAAATGTTTTCGAGAGTATATTCAACACAATAATGCATGTTAAAGGTAAGACAAAGGATAATGCAAAATCTAGAGCGGACTTACTACTTTATTGTGATCATCATGAGTTAGAAAAATGAAGATGGCTCTGGTAAATATCCAAAATCATGTTACATGCTAGACAAACAAAGGCAGAAAGTGCTATGTGTTTGGGTGAAAGATTTAAAATTCTCTGACGGCTTTGCATGCAATATGGGTCGATGCATTGACAAGAAAAAAACTAAAGTTATTTGGAATAAAATGTCATGATTTTCATGTTTTCATGCAAAGGTTAATTCCTATAGCTTTTCAAGAGCTTATTATTCGATTCCTCCATCACCTGAACAACTCAATGGAGAAAATGTGTCTTGAATATCAGATGATATTTTCTTTTAGAGTTTTGACTTTACTTTAATTTTTTGAATTTTATCTTATGTTTTTGTTGAAATTTAATGCTTCAATACTTTTATTCGCTCATTAATCAAAAAGTCAACAAGTTTAGTGCACTTTTCCTCCCTTAGGATTTAGAGGGAGGTTTTTAGAGACGGCTACCTTGTTTATTTTTAAAAAATTAAAATTAAAATTATATTTTTACTTTTCTTTAAAATTATGCACGATATAACTACCTGAATAGATTACAAAAGGATTATAATTATATTTTTATTTTTTTAATAATTTTAAAAGTATTTTAATTTTGTGACGGAACATGTGGACCTGTCACAAAAAATTTAGAGTTTTTATTTACCCGCTCATTTCCTCCAATTCCCTTCCATTGAAACATAAAATTTGTGACAGGTTCACATATTCCGTCACAAAGTTTAGAGGTTTTTTTCATTTCCTCCAATTTCCCTCCATTGAAACATAAAATTTCAATCATAGCCATTTTGCACCCTAATTTTTTTCTATTTAAATCTTTCTAAACTCATTTTCTCTCATTTTTCTCTTCTTACTATCTCATTTTTTTCAACAAAAGTTCATCTTTTAATTTCATCTTTTTTATTATCATTTATCAATGTTGATGTAAGTTTTAATTTTTTTTCAATGTATTATTTTAATATTTACTTTGTTTATTATATTATTTTTAGTTAATCACTAACATCTTTCATTATATTTTGTAGGTTGCTTGGAATTTTTTTATTAAGATAAAGTGATTAAAATATATTATTTTTTCTAAATATTCTCAATCATTTGATAATGAATGTTAAATCACCCTGATGCAGCCGTTGATGCTCGAACCTGTTACATCTTTTTATTATTGAACATTGTATTATTTTTTTTATGTATATTGTACAACCAAATATTCATATTGTAGTAAATCCATATTTAGTCTTAGTTAATATGGTGAATTTATTGTTTTTACAATATATTATTGTTTTCTTATTAAGTGATTATCAATATACAATTTGAACTTGTTAGAAGTATTATTATTATCCATTTTTTAAATTAATGTAATTATTTGAAATTATAATTTTTTTAGTACATTAATTAATTAAATAAAAATAGATTTATAATATTTTGGAGAGAATGAAAATATTTAGGGTAAATTTTCGAGAATTTTTTCTCTCCTTTTGTTAGAAAAAAGATTTAATTTTTTCGATGGAAGAGATGTAATTCATTGGGAGTTAAAATATTCAGTTTTTTAATATCCCAATGGAAAAATGAAATATAATATTTTATGTAAATAATTTTCTAACGGATTTTAAATGTTTCGTCAATAAATTTACTGAAAGAATTCTGTCAGTACATTTCCGACGTATTACTTTATTTCGTCGAAAATTTAATTTCGACCAGTGCTTTACTCACCCATCTTTTCCCTAAAAAATTTCGTTAATAATATCAAATTTCGTAATAAATTCCCTCAGAAATTCCATAAGGAATTACATATTTTTTTAGTATACATTATATAGATGTAATTATTCTCAAGAAATAACAATATTTTATTTTTACGAGTGACGTGGCTTAATGGGTACTATCGATGTTTTTTAAAATAAAAAAATAATGACTTGAGACTTTTATGAATTGCAAAGGTAACAGCTTCAGATGGAGATACTATTTGGAAATCCTTTCCCTGTCACCCCAGGTTTTGAGAACGATTTCAAATACTCATACGATATAATCCGGCTCCGCTCCAATTCTTCAAGCTTTTGTCACCATTTCTTTGGTCAAAAACTCATTCAAGCTCTACCAGGTTGCATTAAAACCTATCAAATGTGGCCTTTATATCAGGGTTTTCTGCCCACGATGGCTCAATGGTTTCCCCAATGTTCTCTTCATCCGGAGAATGACTCGATAACACATTCACAACTGTCATGACACTATTAACTTGCAATTGTGAAGGGAATCATTCAAGAAGAGTTGCTTCTGGGTTTTCCATGTTAAAGCTATATCTGGTTAAGCAGTTAGAGTCATGTGGCTAAGTAGTTAGTTGGTTAAGCTGTTGTAACATCTATGTGGTAGTTAGGCTAGATATCTTTTGATTATTTAAATAGTTATATTTACTATGTAATTGCAAGCTTCTGAAATACAAGTTTACATGTTTTTTGTACTTTCTTTCTATAGTTAACATGGTATCATTCGCCATCAGAACTTGAAAATGTTTCACTGTGCGTTGGTTTTTCTCTTCTTCTTCCTTGCTTCTTGGGTTCTGGTTTCTTTGATCTTATTAGTTTGAACATGGTTCAATCTGTGTCGATGTCAAATATAGTTAAGGATGAGCAGTTAACATATGCCACACTTTTGTTAACAAAAGGATCAATGTGTGTTTGACATATTCAAACTATCTTTTGTGGAAACAACAAGTGATACTCACGATCTGAGGGCTTGGACTTGAAGGCTTTCTTGATGAATCCATGGTGGTTCCGGTGAAGTTGGTTCTAAAAGATGATGGTGAGTAGATTATCAACCCAACTTATTTGCGTTATGTCAAGCAAGATAGATTCTTGGCTTTTTTAACCATGAGTCCCAACATTTTACCCCAGTTGGTTGGTGTTGAATCCACAGAAATAGTCTAGAGTGCTATCACCAGGTTGTACTCCAAGC
The DNA here is from genome assembly GCF_006381635.1 of Hibiscus syriacus. NCBI lineage: Eukaryota > Viridiplantae > Streptophyta > Magnoliopsida > Malvales > Malvaceae > Hibiscus > Hibiscus syriacus. The sequence goes on along the minus strand of NW_024062144.1, from coordinate 114,866 downwards.
TTTCTATTACAAAAATTATGGCTCTACATTGTCGCTTTAGATCAATGAAGAAAGGCTCACAACCCATGAGAGATTACACCATGGCCATTAAAGAAATATGTGACCTTTTGGCCAAATGTGGTAGCCCTATTTCTGATATTGACCATATAGCTACCATTCTTAATGGTCTAATTGTTGAATATGAGCCAACTGTTTCTTCTATCACTACGAGCAAATAACCTTTCACCCTGGACAACGTGGTATCAGTTCTTATCGATGTTGAATAATGCCTTGATGACTCATCTCATTTTCCAATAGGGGTAAACTTCACTCGTTATGGCACCAATCAAATCTCTGATGGTCAGTACTATAAACATCATGGGTTTTCTAAACCTATTAATAATGCTGAAAACAAATACAAGGGCATGCCTAAGCAGCAGTGCCAACTCTGCGGGAAGATAGGTCACCTTGTTGATAGGTGTTGGCATAGGTTTGATCAGAATTTTAAGGGAGTAACTGTTCAACAAAATTCTTCATCTTCTGAAGTACATGCCAATTTATATTATTGTTTTCCTCATGCGTCTAATTGTAATTACACTCCTTTTATAAGCACAAATGCATGAGATGAAGGTTCGTTTGACATTGATCAAGTTGATAATGTTCAAGTCAATGCTTTGATGGATGATGGTCCTTTGAGATATTCTAAATGATTCCTTGATTAAGAAGCCACACATCATGTGACTGGTACTTCCTCTACTATCACAGGCAAACAAGCGTACACTAGCAATGGTAAGGTTCATTTAGGGGATGGTTCAACTTTGCAATTACTCATATTGGTCGAAATGTTTTTCAAACTTCTTCTAGAGACCTTTTGCTTGATCCGACGCTATATGTTCCAAAAATAAACAAGAATCTTTTGTCAGTTTCAAAGTTCACTCAAGATAATTCAATTTACTTTGAGTTTCATGCAAATGTTTGTTATGTTAAGGATGAAAGCATATGAGTCATGATGATGGAGGGAAGACTTGATGGAGGATTGTATAGCTTTGATTGTCAAGTTCTGGGAGAAATAGTAGCAGTTCATAATATATCCGTTAAAGATACCAGCGAGTATTGGTTGTGGCATAAAAGACTAGGACATCCTGTAACTAAGGTGGTGAAGTTAACACATAATAAACGTTTAAATGTAGATAAAACTGAAGTTTGTGCAGCCTGTCAGATTAGAAAATGTCAAGTTCTACCATTTTCTGTATCACAAACAATGTATAATCGACCTTTTGAGTTGATTGAAATTGATGTATGGGGCTCTGATCCTGTTGCTTCTAGTAGTTTTAGATATTTTGTGAGTTTTGTAGATATGTACTCAAGGAATAGCTGGTATAACTTTTAAGGAATAAAAGTAAAGTTGTTATTTCCTTTGAAATGTTTGCTACTTTAGTTTCAAATCAATTTAATTCAACCATTTTAATATTACAAACAAATAGTGAAGGAGAGTTTCGATTCATAGAGGCTATCTCACATCGTCTTGGTGTTAAACTCAGGAGGTCATGTCCTCATACCTGACAAGAAAACAGGGTAGTGGAAAGAAAGCACATGAACATAGTTGAAACTGCTCTAGCACTATTGGCAAAAGCACCAATGCCTATAATGTACTGGTCTCATGCAATCCTCAGTGCGGTCTATATTATTAATAGGATGCCCTCGAAGCTTCTTGGTAATATTTCTCCTCGTCAAAAGTTGTATGGTAAGCCTCCTGACTATAGTTTTTAAAAATCTTTGGATGTCAGTGTTTTTCTCATCTCAGGGTGTTTAATACACATAAGATGGAATTTCGTTCGAAGGAATGTGTTTTTCTGGGCTATTCTCCAATTCATCATGGTTATCAATATATGGATGAAAATGAAAGAATATATATGTCATGAAGTGTGGTGTTTGATGAAAATGTCTTTGCTTTTGCTCACAAAACATTACCCTGTAGTAAAAGTGACAAAGTAATGTTTCGATCGAGATCCTTACCGATTATTTCTAATTAATAAGGACATACCAGGCCTGTTCGAGGATCAAGTCCCAATGATGACCAATTTTTAGAAGTAACTAATGTTGATCAATCTGAAGCTACAAGGAATAAGACAGATGTGCAGTCTGTAGAACAAATAGGTGAGGTTTATGGTGATGTTTCTCTTTCTCTTGATTCTAAACAAGATATACCCGGTGAGCAAGATCAAAATCAAGAAAGCATTAAGGATACAAGAACGAGTAATACTCATGTTATGGTCACTCGAAGCAAGCATGTCATTTTTAAACAAAAAGTTTTTTTTCCATTTAGTGCAAATATGTACCTGGAGACATTCAAACTGCTCTCAAAGATGATGACTGGAGGGTGATTGCTATGCCTGAGTATAATTCTCTTCTCAGTAATAACACATGGGATATTTTGGAATTACCAGCTGGAAGAAAAGTCATTGGTTGCAAATGGCTTTTTAAGGTGAAGAAAAATGTTGATGGATTTGTAGAAAGATTGAAAGTTTGACTAGTTGCCAAGGGGTACTCTCAGATACATAGGCATGATTTCATGGATACCTTTAGCCTTGTGGTTCGGTTCTTTACAGTGAATATTTTGATTTTATTGGCTTTTACAAGAAAATGGAAAAAAAGACAGGTGGATGTGAACAATGCCTTCTTAAAAGGTGACTTAAGTGAGGATGTCTACATGCAACAAATTCTTGGTTTTGAAGGGCATTCCACTGATGGTATTGTCTTTGTGTGCAAGTTAAAAAAGGCTTTGTATGGATTAAGACAAGCTTCAAGAAATTGGTTTCTTAAGTTACGAGAATTTTTGTTTAACTTGGGGTTTAAGTCTTCAAGGACAGACTCTTTGTTGTTTATTCATAAAGATGGAAGTGAAATGGTTTATGTAGTAGTTTATGTGGATGATATTCTCATCACAGGGAGCTCTAAGCTGGAGATCGATAAAGTAATTCATGAACTGCATGAAAAGTTATCCTTGAAAGATCTTGGACAACTTAAGTTTTTTCTTGGTATAGAGGTGCATAGATCAGACAGTGGTTTGTTTCTTTATTAGAAGAAATTTATCACTGAAATGCTGCAAAAGACTCGAATGCTTGATGTGAATCTTTTTTCTACTCCCATGGCAACAACAGCAAAGCTTAGCAATAATGATGGAGAAGTGTTAAGTGATCCACAAAAATATTGAAGAATAGTAGGGGCACTTCAATATGTTTTCCAAACTAGACCAAACATCTCATTTGTAGTCAACAAAGCTGCATAATTTTTGAAAGAGCCCACCGAGGTACATCATCTAGATGTAATACGAATTTTACGTTATCTACAAGGAATGTTAGAGGCTGGTCTTTGGTTTCCAGCTCAAGTACAAATAATGATGGTACTTAAAGCTTTCTCATATTTTGATTAGGGTGGAGATTCTGATGACAGGAGATCTATATCTGGGTACTGTGTATACAATGGGTATCATCTATTGGCATGGAGTTTGAAAAAAATAGAGGGCATTATCTAGATCGACTGTAGAATCTGAGTACATGAGTCTTGCTGATGTTACATCTGAGGTTGTACGGATAAAGGTTATTCTACACGAAATGGAAGTTGCTTTGTCTGAAGAGCCTAAAGTTTGGTGTGATAACACCAGTGCAGTCGCTATGGCTGCAAACCCTATTTTACACGCGAAAAGAAAACATATCAAGCTAGATTTACACTTTGTGCGAGAAAAGGTTGCAGCACATGAAGTCCAAATCAACTATGTTCCAACTAATATCCAGGTTGCAGATATTTTAACAAAACATCTTCCCTTGGCCAAGTTCGAATTGTTTAGGATCAAGCTGTGTGTTTTTGAATTTAATGAAGTTTGTAAGAAGCAGGGTGAATGTTAAAATTATATTTGGTTAGGGAGTTAGAGTCATGTGGCTATGTAGTTAGTAGGTTAAGCTATTGCAACAGCTTTGTGGTAGTTAGGCTAGCTCTCTTTTGATTCTTTAAATAATTATCTTTACTATGTAATTGTAAGCTTCTGAAATACAAGTTTACATATTTTTTGTACTTTCTTTCTATAGTTAACATTCCAAGAGGCGTTAGGGTCTTCGTCTAGCATTTTAGTTCTCACGATGGTTGCTCTATTTGGAACGTAACCATTGTATGCATATTGTCCGAAGTTGACCGAAACATTGTTACCAGTCCCAAATTATCGTTCTTAGGATCTCAATAAGGTCTTGTGGGGTTATGAGATCAGGCCACCCTGGTTCTTCTTTCTAGTCGAAGTGGCCCACTATTCGAATTTCATTCTACCATGCTTGGAGCTCTTCATCAGACTCTATGAAACTGGCTTTTGAGTAATAGTGGTTGACATATTCAGATATCCATTATTAAAGCGCATCCCAAAGGATGAGACCATCGTTGGCATATGGGTAGTCTTTGATTGATAGCCTTAGACCACGAGGTGCACTTGGACCTTCAACTGTCATTCCCCTAGAACAATCATAGAAACCAAGTTGTAAATTTATGAAACGGTTTACAACGATAATTTTCACCCGATATCTTCAAACTATAGTACCTGGTAATTAAATCTACAGGAAGACCCTGATGGTCATATCGCCAATACTGACCATAAGCCAAAGAGCTGAGCTACACACAGTACTTGCTTGCGATAAAATTACTCTCCATAATCCCATTAGCTTTGTTAAGGAATTGTCGACCTAGAGCAATAGTTTCCATCATGTACCAAAAATGTGGGTGCAGCAATCTATAGATTGGGTGCATCTCACTCAGTTTCCTGTTCGCCGCAAGTATGTAAGGCTTAGTGCAACAGTGACTTCTCAACCTACAACTACAATGGAAAAACCAAACTTTAAATAGTATATTCACAGTCGATTAAAAGATATTATATCCATGTAATTAATTTGGCCAATTCCAGTGGCTTATAATGTGGTAATGGAAATAATCATGAGCCAAAATATGAACCTTGTCAAGCCTCCAAAGCTAGAAATCGGTGGGATTCCAAGATGGTTTATATTCCGACTTTCATATTGGCTTGCTGTCCACAGGCGGTCGAGTTAGCTCGATGGCTAGAGGCCTCAATATTTCATCTAGATTTAAAAAGAACAATGTGTGAGATCCAGACAGTGTTCAACCTTCAACTTCTCTCACTTTCTTAGCGTATGGCAAGAACCAGTCGTGGTAGTCTAGGATAAATATCATCTTTTGCTCTATTGCCTGCATTAACAAAAACAAAAACGAGTTATTTGTTTTTTTCTTAGATCATTTTAGTTTGTAAAATAGTGGAAGATCTCTTAGTGATCTAAGCTTCGAAAGCTGGTTTAGTTACCTCTTCAACTGTCATATAACCTTCCATTTTTCCTTAGATCAATTCTTTGGTAATGCCTGATTCCGAGGGACAATAAATTTATGCGTCAAGTTTGATTTTCAATGGTCATTCCTGTGATATTTGTTTCATACAAAACAAAGTGATAAATCACAATTTGGTCTCGGCAAGTCTAGTAATCAAACTAACTAATCGAAAATATTGAATCTATAACTGCACCAGGGTTTTAAATCGCGATCGCGTTTTCGGTCATTTTAGGTTTACTATGATTGTGGCCGTCGCGGGTGCCATTGTGGCCGTCGCGGACTATTAGGTATGGCTCATAAATATACCGGTAAAGAAGACAGAGGATGGAGTGGAGTGAGCGAAGAGAACGCATTGAACATCGTCTGTCTTTACAAAGAAAGTATCGTAGTAGGAGTTACGATTATGTGGGTTGGGGGTGCGGGGGCGTAGCCCCGCGGTATGGTACAAGGTTATTTTTATAAATATGTACCAGGGTTTATTTATTATAAAAAGAGATGTAACCAAAACCTATGAGATATTGAATAAAAATTCTAGCACCACCTAGGGCACCTAGGACGTAAGCACATTGTTGAACATCGTTAAAATTCTTGTGTTCTTTCTATTTTCTTTACCCGATTATTCAACAATTGGTATCAGATGTCAGGAACCAAATTTGAAGTTGTGAAATTCGATGGTCAGGGTAACTTGGTATTATGGCAAAGAAGGGTGAAGGATCTATTAGCGCAGTAAGGGATCCTGAAAGCTTTGCGACCTACAAAGTCGACGTCGATGGAGGAGCAAGATTGGGAAGAATTATAGCAACGAGTGGTAGGAACCATATGATTATGTTTGACGAACGAGGTCATGTATCACGGCATGCATCTGTCGTCTCCAGATGAAATTTGGAAGAAGTTGAAAAGTTAGTTTATGTCCAAATCATTAACGAATAAATTATATCTAAAGCAGCGGCTATATGGGTTGAAGATGAAGGATGATCATGATTTGGCGCAACACGTGAATGTCTTTAATCAAATCTTTTCTAATTTGGCTCGGCTTGATATGAAAATTGAGAATGAAGACAAAGCGATGATTCTGTTGTGTTCGTTGCCTCCCTCTTACGAACACATGGTGACTACTCTTATATATGGGAAATAGACTATCAAAGTTCAGGAGATTACTGCATCCTTGTTGGCTCACAACTAGAGGAAACAGAATGCAGGGGAAAGCTCTCAAGCTGATAGCTTATATGTCAAGAGTAATCGAGACCGTGAACGGAAGCCAGAGAAGGCAGGGTCTGGAAAGCAAAATTTCAGATCCAAATCTAGGGATAAGAAGACAATTCACTGTTACAAGTTTAAGGAGGCCAGACATATGAAGTGAGACAGTCTGAAGTTTAAAAAGCATACTGATGAGAAGCGTGATGACTCATCCAAGTCTGTGAATGTGGTCGAGGATGACAATTCTGATTGCAGTGAGGGTGATATGCTCTCTATTTCAACAACTCAATTGACGGATGCTTGGATTCTTGATTTTGGATTCTGAATGTGCTTATCATATCACGCCAAATAGGGAATGGTTTTCGTCATACAAGTCTGTTAATTTTGGTTCTGTTTATTTGGGTGATTATCGATGTTGCAATATTGTTGGTATTGGTGATGTCAGAATTCAGATGTATGATGGTTCTGTTCGAACGTTGTGTGGTGTTCGACATATCCCAGATTTGAAGAAGAATTTGATTTCTTTGGACACTTTGAACAAGAATGGATTTATCCCTAAGGCTGATGAGGATAGGGAATCTATTTGGATTGTTAAAGGAGCTTTGATTGTGATGAAAGGAAAGATGATTATAGGGAATATTTACAGATTGTTAGGGAGTATCATTGTAGGTGGACTTCATTCTGTTAAATCTTGTGATGATACTACCAAACTGTGGCATATGCATCTTGCTCATCTTAGTGAACATGGTATGGTTGAATTACATAAAAGAAATCTGTTGCATGGTGTTAAAAGTTGTAAGCTCGATTTTTGCAAGTATTGTGTTCTTGGTAAACATACTAAAGTTTGTTTTAAGACTGGGAAGCACACAACTGAAGGGATTCTTAATTATATGCATTCTGATGTATGGAGCCTTCTACGACATCGTCTTTGGGTGGATCTAGGTATTATGTTACTTTTATTAACAATTTTTCACTGAAAGTTTGGGTGTATTTTTTGAAACAGAAGTCTGATATTTTTTAGAAGTTCAAGCTGTGGAAAGCTGAGGTAGAAAACCAAAGAGGATGAAAAATCAAGTGTTTGCGATCTGACAATGGTACGGAGTACACATATTCAGAGTTTCTAAACTTCTGTAAGGAGCATGGGATTAAGAGACATTTTACAATGCGCAAGACACCAGAACAGAATGATGTTGCGGAACGAATGAACAGGTCATTGAATGAAAGAGCCAGATGTTTGCGGTTGAATGTGGGGCTTCCCAAACACTTCTGGGCTGAGGCTGTTAACATGGCGTGTTATCTTATCAATAGATCACCAAGGGCATCATTGGCTGGGAAAGTTGCAAAAGAGGTATGGACTGGTCATGATGTTACTTTTGATCACTTGCGGATTTTTAGTTGACCTGCTTATGTTCATGTACCTGCTGATGAGAGATCCAAACTTGATACAAAATCGAAGGAATACATTTTTATGAGTTAAAAGATAGGTGTCAAAGGATTCAAGTTATGGGATTCAGTTGTGAAAAAAATTATGATTAGTAGAGATGTTATTTTTTATGAACAACCCATGTTGCAGCAGAAGAAAGACACGACAGTGGTGGATTTCGAGCAGTTTCCAGTTGAGAAAACATAAACTTCTCAATTGACTTATGGTGGTTCCGTTATGATTGATTTGCAGGATTGTAGTCTCTCCATAGACAGGGTGAGACGGACGAATATAAAGCCTTCGAACAGATTGGGTTTTAAAGACTTGGTCTCTTTTGCACTTACGGTTAGCAGTGATGATCCGATTACTTTTCATGATGATGTTACTAGTCAGGAAAATGACAAGTGGATGACTGCCATGGTTGAGGAGATGGAGTCTTTGAATCACAATCCCACATGGGAGTTAGTTCGCCTTCCTGAGGGTAAGAAGCCTATTGGTTGCAAATGGGTGTATAAGAAGAAACCAGCAGTAACAGAAAAAGATGGGGAAAAGTTCAAGGCTCGTTTGGTAGCAAAGGGTTTTTCACAGTAGAAAGGAGTTGATTATGATGAAATTTTTTCCCCTGTGGTCAGACACACTTCAATCCGAACAGTACTTGCATTGGTGGCTAGTTGGGATTTGTATTTAGTGCAGATGGATATGAAAACTGGTTTTTTGCATGGTGATTTAGAGGAGTAGATCTACATGCAGTAGCCTGAAGGTTTCACTGAATCTGGAAATGAGCATTTAGTTTGCAGATTGAAGAAATCTTTGTACGGGTTGAAACAGTCTCCGAGACAATGGTACAAACGGTTTGACTCCTATATGATCAAGATTGGCTACAAGCAATGAGTATGATTGTTGTGTCTATGTTAAGAGCCTTGATAATGGTTATTTTATTTTTTTGTTACTGTATGTTGGTGATATGTTAATTGCTGCGAAGAACATGGTTATTGAGTTAGGAAACTGTGGCTATCTCAACGAGGTTATGTTGAGAAAATGCTAGAAAAATTTGCGATGAGCAGCGCAAAACTAGTGAGCACTCCATTAGCGAATCACTTTAAGCTCTCATCAGAACAGTGCCCTAAGACAGATAAGGAAGCTGAAGATATGGCAAAGGTTCCGTATTCTAATTTATTGGCTTCTTGATGTATGCAATGGTATGTACTCATCCTGATTTAGCTCATGATGTTAGTCAAGTTTGTAAGTACATGTCTAAACCTGGTAAGCAACATTGGGAAGCAGTTAAGTGGATCTTTAGGTACTTAAAGGGCACTGTGGGACATGAAATTATTATTGGTAGTCAGCGGGATAATCCTTTTGTTGTAGGATATGTGGATTCAGACTATGCGGGTGATTTGGATAATAGAAGATCTACGATAGGGTATGTCTTTACTCTTGGTGGATGGCCTATTTGTTGGAAGTTTACTGTTCAATCTGTTATGGCATTAACTATAACTGAAGTTGAATACATGGCAGCAAATGAAGCTGAATACATGGCAGCAAATGAAGTTGAATACATGGCAGCGGCTGAAGCTGGAAAAAAAGCTTTATGGCTTACTGGTTTAGTGAAGGAGTTAGGTGTTCAGCAAGGTGGAGTTCAGATGCTTTGTGACAATCAAAGTACTATTCACTTGGCTAAGAATCAGGTATATCGTGCTAGAACTAAGCATATTGATGTAAGGTTTCACAAGATCAGAGAGTTGGTTGCATCTGGAGAGATTTTATTTCAGAAGGTACATACTGATGAGAATGTCGTTGATATGTTCACCAAGCCAGTTACGACAGACAAGTTCATGCATTGCTTGGACTTGTTGAATGTTTCGAGTTGTTAAAGAAGTAAGGTAACCCAACCCACATTGAATGTTTCCTAAGGGGCAAGATATTCGCTAAGGTGGAGATTTGTTAGTTATGACTCATACAGGGTTATTTTTGTAAATATATACCAGGGTTTATTTATTATAAAACGAGATGTAACCAAAACATATGAGATATTGAATAAAAATTCTAGCGCTGCCTAGGGCACTGAGGACGTAAGCACATTGCTGAACCTCGTTAAAATTCTTGTGTTCTTTCCGTTTTCTTTACCCGATTATTCAACACGGACGCTATTGGGTTTTATTGCGGATGTAATGGGTAACTTGTACAGCGGCGAAACCGTTATATCGCAGACGAAATCACTTTTTCAGAAAGTCATTTGAAACCCGAACCGCACATTTATGACAGTATCATACCGTGACCAGCTGAATGCCATATGGATTACAACCAGCCAGAGTTTATCGAGCAAATTCTTCATCCCTATTCCAAAAAATCTTGTCATATAAAATAAAATCACATTAATGAAAGTGTAAATAGAAGAGAACATAAGAAATATATAAATTGTGAGTTCAACTTTTCTCGTACAATATTGGGAGAGAGTTCAGGTCTCGAGTTCTCACTATAGACAGTCGGAGATTCGAAGCTTAAAACATTGTTGGCGGCGGTAATAGTCTTGATGAACAAAGCCATGATCCCATAACTTATTTTAGAACCCCTATTTCCTCTTCAAGAGGTAACTTTATCCGGTCATTGAACAGTTTATCCATGTCGGTTATCCTTGAAAACCCACAGTTGGTATTGAAATTTGATTAAGCAAGTGGCACCCAAAGTGCCACTTATCTCCACCAAATTGTGGAGTCAAAAAGGAAGTTGTATTTGTTGAAAATGTACAAGGGTAAAATACCCAATTTAGTCACTTTACTTTTAGGGTATTTACAAGATTAGTCCTTAAGCTTCAACTATAAATACCCTAACCCATTTAGCTTCAAAACCATCCCAAATCATTATAGCTTTCTCCTAATACTAGAGAATTTAGAGAGTTTCTTGAGAGTTGTTTTCTCCTTTTTATCAAGAGATAATTATCATTGTTTTCTCCTTGGTAGATCGAGAGAAGTTGTAATTCATATTTTCTCATAGTGAAATTCTTCTACTGTTGCCCGTGGTTTTTACCCTATATTATTTAGGGGTTTTCCACGTAAATTTTGTGTCTTTTTTATCTTCATTTTTATTTTCTCAAATTAACAGTTGTGATTTTGCTCTATCTGATAGCTGTCTTCCACAACAATTGGTGTCTGAGCTAGATTTGAGTGTGTAATATCTACTTATTATCTTTGTGGTTGCCACCAAAAGGTGGATCCTCCAACATAAGAAAGTAAGAAGGTATTACCCATTCATTGAAGGTTCCAGAAAATTATTCACGATAGTGAAATAGTGGGATCTATCCGTAATAGAAGCTATGGCAATAAAATTTGATATTGAAAAAATCAATGGGAGAAATTTCTCATTGTGGAAATTGAAGATGAATGCCATCTTGAGGAAAGACAGTTTTCTAGAAGCTATCAGTGAAAGGCTGGTAGATTTCACAGATGACAACAAATAGATCGAGATGGATGAGAATGTTATGGCAAACTTTCATCTAACATTAGCAGATGAAGTATTGTCAAGCATCGAGGAGAATAAGACATCTAAGGAGATATGGGATCATCTCACCAAATTGTACGAGGCCACATCGTTGCACAATAAAATTTTCTTTAAGAGGAAATTGTATACTCTCCGTATGGCAGAATCTACTTCAGTGACGGAGCACTTAAACACACTGAACACATTATTTTCTCAGCTTACATCCTTAAGATGTACAATAGGAGAACAAGAACGTGTTGAACTTCTACTTCAAAGTCTACCTGATTCGTATGATAAACTCATCATCAACTTGACAAATAGTAATGTCACCAGTCTAGTTTTCGATGATGTTGCAGTTGCTGTTCTACAAGAAGAAAATCGGCGCAAGAACAAGGAAGACAGACAAGTAAATCTGCAACAAGAAGAAGCGTTGACAACGATGAGAGGGAGATCAACGGAACGTGGCCAAAGCAGCAGTCACAAACATGGTAGATCGAAGTCGAGAAGCAAAAAGAATTTAAAGTGCCATAACTGTGGAAAGAAGGGTCACTTGAAGAAGGATTGTTAGAGTCTAAGTAAAAACTCCAATCTACAAGGCAATACCGTAAATACTTCAGGTGATGGAGATGCTCTATGCTGTGAAGCATCAACCACCGTGGAAAGCAGAAAAAGATTTGCAGATATATGGCTCATTGATTCGGGATAAATATATCACATGACCTCAAGAAGAGAATGGTTCCATCATTATGAACTTGTCTCAGGAGGATCTGTTTATAGTTGCAATGATCATGCCTTAGAGATCGTTGGTGTGGGAACCATCAAATTAAAGATGTATGATGGAACAATTAAAGTTATTCGAGATGTGCGACACATGAAAGGCCTGAAGAAAAATTTATTATCCTACGGATTGTTGGATAATAATGCAAGCAAGATTAAAACACAAAAAGGAATCATGAGGTGTTCCGTGGACCGCTTGTGGTGATGAAAGGCGAAAAGATAGCTGCAAACTTGTACATGCTGAAGGGAGAGACTTTCCTAGAATCAGAAGCCTCTGTTGCCTCATGTAGTTCAGATTCTGCAATGCTATGGCATCATAAACTTGGACACATGTCAGAACAAGGAATGAAAGTCCTTGTGGAGAAAAAGCTACTTCCAGGCTTAACAAATGTATCACTTACTTTGTGTGAGCATTGCATAACAAGTAAGCAGCACTGGTTGAAATTCAATACGTCAAATTCTAGAGGTAAAAGTGTTCTAGAATTGGTTCACTTTGACGTATGGCAAGCACAAGTTACATCCCTAGGAGGAGCAAAATACTTTGTCTCATTTATTAATGACTACTCCATGAGATGTTGGGTGTACCCTATTAAGAAGAAGTCATATGTATTTTTAACTTTCAAAAACTTCAAAGAGTGGGTAGAACTTGATTCTGGAAATAAGATCAAGTGTTTTAGAACAGATAATGGAGGAGAATACACAAGTGAAGAATTTGATGACTTTTGCAGGAAAGAAGGCATCAAAAGACAGTTCACAGTGGCGAACACTCCTCAACAAAATGGAGTGGCAGAGCGGATGAACAGAACCTTGTTAGAAAGAACAAGAGCAATGTTGAGAGGTGCAGGCCTAGAAAAATCATTCTGGGCAGAAGCAGTCAATACCGCCTGTTATTTGGTGAATCGAGCTCCATCAACTGTAATAGAGATAAAGACATACCAAGAGGCATTAAACAGTTCAGATGCTTCACTGTGGATGATGGCGATGCAAGAAGAAATTGAAGCCCTTCATAAAAATAATACATGGGACCTTGTGCCACTACCACAAGGAAGAAAGCCAATTGGTAACAAATGGGTCTTCAAAATCAAGCGAAATAGTGATGATCAAGTGGAGAGGTATCGTGCAAGACTGGTGGTCAAAGGATATGCTCAAAAAAAAGGTATTGATTTCAATGAAATCTTCTCTCCTGTGGTTCGAATAACAACAGTTCGAGTAGTGTTGGCAATATGTGCTACATTGAACTTACATCTAGAGTAGCTAGATGTTAAAACAACTTTTCTTCATGGAAATCTTGAAGAAGAGATTTACATGCTCAAACTTAAAGGTTTTGAAGAAGAAGAAAAAGAAAAGAACTTGGTTTACAGGTTGAACAAATCTCTGTACGGTCTAAAGCAGGCGCCGAGGTGTTGGTATAAGAGATTTGATTCCTTCATTATGTGTTTGGATACAACAGATTTAATACAGACCCTTGTGCTTATTTCAAGAGGTCTGGTGATAACAATTTTGTTATATTACTATTGTATGTGGATGACATATTGGTTGCAGGACCTAACAAAGATCATATTGAAGAATTGAAGGCACAACTGGCTAGGGAATTTGAAATGAAGGACTTGGGATTAGCAAACAAGATTCTAGGGATGCAAATTCACCGAGACATAAGTAATAGGAAGATTTGGCTTTCACAAAAGAATTACTTGAAGAAGATCTTGTCACGATTCAACATGCAAGATTATAAGCCAATTTCTACCCCTCTTCCTATTAACTTCAAATTATCCTCCGGTATGAGTCCTAGCAGTGAAGAAGAGAGGATGGAGATGTCTCGAGTGCTGTATGCATCGGCATTGGGAAGTTTAATGTTTGCTATGATATGTACAAGACCAGACATTGCACAAGTAGTGGGAGTGGTTAGTTGGTACATGGCAAATCTAGGCAAAGAGCATTGGAATATAGTAAAGAGGGTTTGGAGATACATCAAAGGGGCCTCAAATATTGCATTATGTTACGGAGGATCAAATTTACTTATCAATGGGTATGTTGATTCCGACTATGCAAGGGATTTGGATAAAAGCAAATTTACTACAGGATATGTGTTCAAAATTGCTGGTGGAGCTGTAAGCTGGGTTTCAAAATTGCAGTCAGTTGTGGCTACATCCACAACAGAAGCAGAAAATGTAGCATCTACACAAGCCAGTAAAGAAGCAATATGGTTGAAGATGCTATTGGAGGAGCTTGGGCACAATCAAGAGTATGTCTCTCTGTTTTGTGACAGTCAAAGAGCCTTGCATCTAGCAAGGAATCCAATATTTCATTCAAGGACAAAGCACATATGAGTTCAATATCATTTCATCCGTGAAAAGGTGGAACGAGGGACAATAGATATGCAGAAGATCCATACCAAAGACAACATAGTAGATTTTATGACAAAGGCGATCAATGTTGATAAATTTACTTGGTGTCGATCCTCTTGTGGCCTGTCAAAAACGTAAGCAACATGATGGTACAAGGTAGAAAGAATGGTGTGAAGATATGATTGTTCCAATCAACTTTTCAAGTGGGAGATTGTTGAAAATTGATTAAGCAAGTGGCACCGAAAGTGCCACTTATCTCCACCGAATTGTGGAGTCAAAAAGGAAGTTGTTTTTGTTGAAAATGTGCAAGGGTAAAATACCCAATTTTGTCACTTTACTTTTAGGGTATTTACAAGATTAGTCCTTAAGCTTCAACTATAAATACCCTAACCCATTTAGCTTCAAAACCATCCCAAATCATTCTAGCTTTCTCTCAATACTAGAGAATTTAGATAGATTCTTGGGAGTTGTTTTCTCCTTTTTATCAAGAGAGAATTATCATTGTTTTCTCCTTGGTAGATCGAGAGAAGTTGTAATTCCTATTTTCTCATAGAGAAATTCTCCTATCGTTGCCCGTGGTTTTTACCCTATATTATTTAGGGGTTTTCCACGTAAATTTTGTGTCTCTTTTATCTTCATTTTTATTTTCTCAAATTATCGGTTTTGATTTTGCTCTATCCGATAGCCGTCTTCCGCAACAGTTAGCATCTGCTATGGAAGTATGGCACGTTTTAGCGACGATATCATGCCGCGTAACAAAAAGAAGAGATAATTTATGGAGAACGTCAGAAACTTAACGTCGAAAAATACTTCATCCCTTGGCATGTACGGTAGGACGCTGGCCCTTTTCTCTGAACCTGGATCTGCAACCCACATTAAAAAGCAAGAAATTTATTTTCTTGGTTTCTTTAATATTGATCATAGAAAAATAAGAGAAGAAAAAAATCAAATCGGTGTTACACATGGGGTGTCCGGTTCTGCAGCGTCTAGGATATATAAGGGAACTGTTCCCCACGGATTATGGGCCTTTTCATGGTTAAATCAGTATCAGGGTTGCCTAGATCGTTGAATATGTAATAATCATAAACCCTATCAAACGATTTGCGCTCTCCTTTCCCATCACCCCTCCATACCTTGAGCTCCTCATCTCTTATTCTTCAATCCACTCGGGGTCTCCCATGGCAAGTATGATTGCATGCACCTTCAAATATATCAAAATCTAATATAGTACATAATACCATCTCATTATAATTTTCTGTGTTATTAAGATTCGACCTTGTTTGTGAAGAAGACTCTGCCTCGTATTTCACGTTATCCTTCTCCTTGCTCACTTGTCGGGCATAACCTTTAATCGTCTCATTCTCCCCGCCTGTTCCTGCAAATCCAAATATTATGTGCTCTCAATCCATAATTTCTTTATACATTTAAAATAAAATTCAATTTTATTTGAAGAATTTAAATCTCTACACAATTGTTAACACTATTAAATGATTTTTATTAAATTAAATTTCGTGGCATTATTTTTAAAAGAAAATGCTCACATGGTCTAATTAGTGCTTTTTTTAAGAGAAACATGGTTAAAATTATTACATTTTTATACATGACTTCCACATAGCTATAAATTGACCACCTTACTAAATGCCTTATAACTTATATGAATGGTGTTATCAAGTGGACTTCAAATTTCAATTATTAAATTAAAAGATGTTGAGAGACTAAATTTCAATTATGTGAAGATTGCAGCGACTGATAACATAATTAAGATTTGGGTTAAGCCTAGCTAGTACTAACAAGCTCCAACAACATAGTCCTACCGAGCAAGTCTTGTATGTCATCAAACCCTCCATGTACTAACTACAGCAAAATGGGTTTATAGCAGCATTTTTAGTTGCGTTTTTTGAACAAACGCCGGTAAATTTATTGTTATCGTGGCGTTTTTAGAACAAACACTACAAAATAACAAATTTTGTGGCGCTTTAAGCAAAAGCGCCACTAAAGACTATACTTTAGTGGCGTTTTTATACAAACGCCACTATAGATTCGTACTTTAGTGACATTTTTATACAAACACTGCTAAAAATTCGTACTTTAGTGGTGTTTTATACAAACGCCGTAATAGGACACATATATAATGGACTGCCGTAGGTAGCTTGGGAGCATGAACAGTTCTCACGACTGTGAGTTACTGCAGCCACTCTTTCGGAAATATATGTTGCTCCTGAACTCCTAGAAAGCACTGGAGGTCTGTTTGATAGCAGGTAATATTTCAGACTCGAGGCCTTATTATCCAATACCATAGTGTGCGTTTGTGTTTGAGACTAGTTACCGAGAGCTTTAACTATTTTGCAGACAATTTGTGAATGTAACTGAAATCACTAGAGGTGTGAAATTAGTTGCTGAAAGTCTTGCGGTAAGATTAAATGATCTACAAGTGTAGTTTATAGTGTTGATAGCTAAGTGTTAGGTTGGCAAAACAGCATTTGCTGGCACCTGCTACCAATAACTTCTTTTTTTCTTTTCTTCTCTTTATTTTATTGGGACATGTACTGGACAGGTGGTGGATGCTCCTACAATGAACACTACCCTAACATATATATATATAACTAACAAGCTGTTGGTTGAACAGATGTTGTAGCTGCTACTCGTGGAAGGGTAGATATTGAGTTTACCCTACATGTTCATGTTGGGATAAACCTAAATAAGTCAGGGTATATCAGTTATATATATATACACACACACACAATTACTAGGTTAGAGTAATGGGTGGTTCTCAATAATAAATATTTGTTAGATATCTTATTTAAAAAATTGGAAAAAGTAAATATCTAATTTTATTAAACTAATAGGAATCTAAAATGCTATTAGATAAAGAATTTAGGAGGGGTAAGTGTCTCTCCTAATCTTTATGTACCTTCATCCTCGTTGATTCTTATATTCTCATAAACAATGATAATGATTAAGAGAATAGACTGAATCAAAAATAGACAATGAAAAGAGTTGATTATCTAACTTTAAAATTAATAAGAATTTAATAAATATTTAATTCAAAATTTAAAAGATACAAGATTTAATTTAATAAGTTTCAAATAAATATATAAGATTAAACTTGTCATTAGACAAAAAATTTGGACTCAGTGGCTTCATCCCACAATAAGATAATTAGGTTTAACTACAGAGTCTACCATCTTAGGTGTTATTATTGTTTATTCTAGTGAACAATGTTGAACTACATTATATTTTACGTTAATGTAAACTTTGATTTATTATTATGGATTTCAAGTTTCTTGTTATGGATTTCAAGTTTGTTGTTATGGATGTCAAGTTTATTGGATAATGCTACATGTTAAATTTGGGTAACAAAAGAGTAGAAAACAATATTTGAAAAATTAGTTTTAATTCGTGGTGTTTGTATAAAAAAACACCACTAAATACATAGTCAATATCGGAGTTTTTGAAAAACCCACTAAAGTTCTAGATCTTTTACGGCGTTTATACAGAAATGCCACTATATACATAGTCAATAGCGGCGTTTTACATTCACAAACGCCACTATATGACATAACATTTAGTGGCGTTTTTGGGAACAAATATGTCATAACATTTAACCGGAAAAAAAAATAAATAGCGGCATTTGAAAAAAATTGTTGCTAAATATCATAACTTTTAGCGGCATTTGTGAACAACAAACGACGTTACCTGCTACGTTTGTTTCAGCTACGCTTTTTACGATGTTTGTTTTTGCGACACAAAGGTTTTTAGCGGCGCTTAAAAACGTTGCTATATAGCTAAAAAAGGCCGCAAAAACCATTTTTGTTGTATATATATACACATATATTATAATTATAATGTATACCTATATTATATACTTATATAAGTATATATGTATATTGTATGCATAAGTATAATGTACATTAAAATATATATGCATGTATTATATTATCATAACATTCATCATACATATTATATTATTAAATAATATATACATTAATATATATTATAATTGTTTCAATTTTTCCTCAACTTTTAAAATGAATGCAATTCAGTCTATTTTACAAATTTTCTTCATGTTTTGCAATTATTTCGATTTGACCCTCTTATTTTGTTTAATTTATTTAAATTTTAATTTGTAATTTCATAGTTGCTCAATTTAGTCCTTAAAATTATATTTGTATATGAAATTGGTCCATACTTATTTATATTTTTGTAATTTATTTCATACCCTATAAATCACATAATAAACTTTATTGCAAATTTTATAAATTATATTATAATCACATTAATCCTCATCAATGTGTGTTGTTTAATTTATTTAGATTTTTTTGTTCAATTTAGCCCTTCAAATTATATTTTTATCAAAATTGACCCATAATTATTATATATAGTTTTAATTCTCTCTAAATCATACAATTAAAAATTGCAATTTAACGTTCATGAAAGGAGAAAAATAATTAATCCAAAAATAAAAAATGACCCGACCTAAAGTCAATCTGTATCTGGTAAGATCCGACCTGAATTTTGCCTGTCAATGATGTGACCCGATCTGAACGAGATCCAACTGAAGTCCATCCGAGCCTGAATTAACCTGGTATTTAGTTGCTTCGAACCTAAACCGTTTTTACCTGAACTGAAATCGATCCAAACTGAAATTAACCCAACCTGAACCCAAAATGAATCTGATGTCAAATCAACCTGAAAATGACCCGAATTGATTTGACTTGGTCTCGACTCGATCCAATCCGAGTCGAACCATCAAATTAACCTGATACGATATATATCCGATTTTACATGACCTAACAGAATCCGACTGAAACCTAAACGATTTCATGATTTTACGTCCCTACTTTCAATTGAGGTTGTCTTAATTAGATGCAGCTAGATGGAAGTGGTCATGCGAGGAACCGACCAAATCCTTTGGATGGCAGGGATGATATCAAAGAATGACAATATTTATTTTATTAAGATAAATTGTTAGTATTATATCCGAAAGAAAACAATACATGATTATATAAAATAAACTATCTACAAAAGGTTGGTACTTAGTCAAGAATCATACTAAAATAATTGAGAATTAACCAGAACTTTCTTATCAATATTTCTCTCAAATAGTTTTATGCGCACAACCTCCTTAAATTTCTTCCTCGTTTCTAACTAAAGCTCTAAAGAGCCTTTTATTTCTTTCTTCTCAAACAAAATAGATGAATGCACCCCAAGCAATCCTAAGAATCAAAGTAATAAGAGACTTACTCTTTTCAAGTAAAGAGTTCACTCCAATTCCTGTGACCACGAGCTCACGGCCCTCCTCACTCCACAAAGCCCAAGTACTATCCTCCAAATAGCAGTAGAGAAAGGGCACTCGAAAATAATGTGATCTCTAGTCTCGACGACGAAATCACACAGAATATACAAGCTATCCGCAACAAGTCCCATACGAAACAAACGGTCTTTGGTTGCAAGAAGATTTAAAATAGCAAACCAAACAATAATCGAATGTTTAGACAAATGTATCAAAAACCATATCTGTCAGAAACCATTGGATGTATTCTAGAAGCCTGATGAATGTCAGTTATTGACAACTCAGCTAGCTCAGTTTGGGTTGTTAGCTGTGTTAGTTGAGAGCAGTTTAGGGCTAGATAAGATTCTATTTTCTGTATAAAAGAATGTGTCTTCCTGAAGTTGAAGTCACGCAATAATAACAAAGTGTTTTCATATTCTATTCCTATCTTCCGTTTTCCTAATAGAGACTTTGGCTCCCTTAACTTGTAGTTCACCTCAAATCTCACCAACACTCGCAACACAAATCACATCCTGACATCCATAAACGGTCGAACCTCACGTCTCATTTGAGAGGGTCCTCCTTAATCCCCAACTGATAATCCTTTTAACCTCAATCTCCCTAAGGTGAGAGTGGTCCCCCAAGTGACCCATAAGAACCCCTCCTTAGTAAGGATTTTCTTCAATAGTTGAAACACACAAGTCCTGTTCCAATTAAGAATATCCTTCAAGCCTAAACCCCCTCGAATTCAAGCAAACAAATTTGTTTCCGATCCACTTTAGCACCAGAAGTGGATGATTCTTGACCTTTCCAAAAGAAAAAAGAAAAAGAAACCAAGCACAAAGTTGCTCCAATCTTCCTACCACCGCTTTTGGGGTAGAAGTTGTCATACCAATAATGAGCACGGTATCAAATTGCGAACCGAAAACATGATTACAGCTGTGATACTGTAGTAGTGCCGTCGTTTGAAACCGGTTTTCATGATTTTTGTAGTGGGTCACAGATTCACACCAAGAGTGGTATGTTGTGTCCATAATTTGACGAAAAACGATGGATTGCGTCGTGTCAACACACCTTTTCATCCTACTAGGATTCAAACTCCTAAAAATAGGATAGAATTTTGCTAGGATTCAAACTCCTAAAAATATGATAGAGTTCTACTATGATTTAAACTCCTAAAGATAGGATCCACAAGCACTATAAATAGCCATTGTAACTCACTATTGTAACAGACGATTTAGAGACTAAATACAGAGGAAAACACGGAAAATACAAAGGCAAAGCTATTGTAAACGATTCGAAAAGGAAATAAAAGGTAGCTTTTTTTTTTGATTCGTTCATTTCTCGCATGTGCACGTTATTTTTTTGAGATTTGGTTCGAATAACCCAAAACGTAGGTTGCGCCGATGACAAAAAATGAGTGGGGTTTTGAAGTTTCGAACCTAGATCTACCCTGAGGCGTGTTCATTTTTTATCCCCCTAATGCGTAATATCAACATTAATTGTCTTTCAAATTTGGCCCCAATCTTTATTTTTCTTTATATTAGTCCTTTTATTTATTGTATAGATATTTTTATTTATTTATTATTTACATTATTGTCATTATATAAATATATATACGTATGTTTTTTTAAATGATTTTCAATTGATTTTTTACACTATATATTATTATTATATATACATATATTTTTTATTTATTTATATTCATTTGGTTATTTTTTAATACTATATTTATTATTTTTATATATATATATACTTTTTTTAAATATTTTACTTATAAGCGTATTATTACTATATATATATATATATATAT
Organism: Hibiscus syriacus; assembly: GCF_006381635.1. Lineage (NCBI taxonomy): Eukaryota > Viridiplantae > Streptophyta > Magnoliopsida > Malvales > Malvaceae > Hibiscus > Hibiscus syriacus. Next base: position 93,207 of record NW_024062144.1, on the reverse strand, counting down.
ATATATATATCGTAATTATCTTTATTTAGTTTTTTTTACTTTATCATATGTTTTTAATAGTTTATTTATAAGTCAATTATCATTATATGTATACTTTTATATTGGTTTATATATTTATTTATTTTTGTTTTTGGTTTTTTTATTTATATTATTTATTTTCATATTACTATTATTATTGTTATGATTATTATTTTTCTATTTTACTCATTTATATATATATATATATTAATATTTCATTTATTTATTTATTTTTCCTTTTATTTTTTTGTACTTATTTTTATTCTTCATTTTTTCATTTTTCCCTCTAACACATCTTATGACTTTTTAAGGGTATTTTCGTCAATTAATCAGAGGTAAGTAATTCATGATCAAATTTTACCTTTTAATTTAAAATTATAATTTTCTTAATTAAGACAACTGGAAATTACGTAGTACCGAAAGGGCGGTTCAAGGGTGCTAATCCTTCCTTGACGGTAACCGACTCCCGAGCCCGACATATTTATGGTAAGACGCAGATCAGGTAAGAAATAGGGTATCCGATCAACCCATTTATTTTTAAATAAATGATCGGTGGCGACTCCCAATCCACATTTTTCAAGTCGAAGCCTAATCATGGGGCCCAACCGAAAGACGGTTGCGACAGCTTGGCGACTCCGCTGGGGATTCTCAAGGGAGGCAGGCTAAGGTAATTTTCAGTAGTCTTTTTAACGAAAAGGGTAAGTTTAAATTTTAAGGTAACATTTCGATCCTTATTGCTTACTTTTGATTATATTTTTTCGAGTAAATAGTTGTATTAACCGTTTTCTCAATGATTTCAGCCCTTAAAGTCTTTTTTCATCTACGACTCTAAACCCGAGCTCCGAACCCGTTTTAAGTGGGGGTGAAAGCGATGCATTCGTGTGAATTTATTCACCGTATATGCCTAGCAAGTAGCCTTCGCGATTCATATACCTTATGTCTTCGTGTGAATTTATTCTCCGCATAGACATAAGGGAATGTGTCCTCTCGAGTTTAACTTAGTCCACACAAGCCTGTGATGGGTTTAGGACTAAGGGTCTGGCAAGCCCAAGGGAGCACCGGCAAGGAGAACTCGGGTACCGTTTTTTAGCACCTAAACCGGGAGACTTTGAAGAATTAGAGCCTACCCTAAAACCTCATTTCAAATCCTAGGATGCCAGAATTATTTCATGCGTTACTTTCTGTTCAAAGCATGCGAACTAGACAAATATGCGGTTAGGATTTGTTTGAAATTAGCATGCGGGATATAGATCATGTCCGAGTAACAATACTAAGCATGTTCGGGTAGATATCATATGGGGTTGGATTTTTCATTTTATTATTTTGATTTACCTTACTAAGTCTTTTCATTTTTTTTCTTTTATTTTATTTACATCATATGCATCATTTAAAAGAGGTGTTGATCCATCAAAAACGTGTTTGTTAAACATGAATAATCTGCATTAATGGACAAAGGGGTTGTAATACAAGAGATGAAAATACAGAGGACAGTCTACAGGGCGACTATGTGTCACATTCAATCCAGAAGACATGGTACTCGCAATCGAAGAATATGTTACTTTGCTACATTGTAAAGGACTCCGAATGGACCAGAATTTACACCGAGCACACTAAAGTCAAATTTTTGAGAGGCAAAGGTTGCAGGGGCAAGACGAGGAAAAAGTTACTGACCCGAAGATTCCTTTCGAAAACTACGAGAATAAGATGAATTCCAGAAACAAGTCGATAAGCTTCGAATTGAGGACTTCAATGACACTTTCGTTAGAAACAAGCTCGACAGAGAGTGAAAGTCAGAGATGCAGTCATTCGAGACCTTTTTTGGGGCAAACAGCTTGTCACTTGCACATTTTGGCCAAAGGAGCCTGAACGATTTGACAGGGTATTCAACCAATGACAAACGAAAGTAGAAGACTAGTCAACATGTCAGAAGCTGTCAGGATATTTTTTTCTCTTAAAAGATAAAACACTTTTGTCCACAATAAGGATTATTCATAATAACAGACATGTTTTTGGATCAATGCCTCGAACATTTCATGCATTTTGCATTTTGCATCTACATTTCATTTTTAAGTATTTTCATGAAATTAAGTCATAGAGGATTCGATGAAGCTGATTTAACCACATGGAAACAAGATTGTAACCTTAAAGAAAAAACTGAAAATAATACAGTGAGAGCCTGATCAACTGATTGTAGGACAAAGCCTGCCAGGATGATCTAAGAAAAGAATTCCCATATCCTAAGGGCTACGATGTTAAAGCTGTTAGCTGTTACCACATAAGAAGCCCCAAACATTCCTCTGAAAACTGTAAGGCGCTTGCCGAAGAAGGGGGCATGGTATATACCATTTGCACTTAGAGGATTTGTTTTGTTTGAACACGTCTTCGATCTTTCATGTTTGCTTAGTCTTTTAAAGGATTGAATTTATGCTACTTTCTATGGTGGAGCAATTGAACAAATCTTAATCTTTAGTTCTTCGAATATTAAATGAATTAAGGATCCTTTTAATTCTTCAAGAATTATAGATTTTTGACATATGGCAAGATTAGACTTTCTTATCCTGTCTCAAACCCCAAGATAAAATACCTTGATTCTTTACCCAAAATAACTCATGGTCATAACCAAAAAAACCAAATTTTGACATTACCTCCCTTTGAAATTCTTGAACATTGCCTTTATCTTTTTGATACACCCATACATCTCTTTGAGTCAAATAAAGTCACACCATTGTCTTTTTAGACTCAAAATTGACATTTTAATAGCATTAAAACCCAAGGCATTGAGTTGTTCATTTGAACAGGAGCATTCTCCTAACTTGGGGCATTTCGCAGATAGCCTGAACATTGAGACATCTGGGGAGCAAAAAAAATCATTCGAAGTAATTTTATCATGCATTAACTACATTATTTTCATGCGAATAGAATTAATCCTGAAAATCTATCCCCCTGGGGATACCTCTTCTGTGAAGACTTACATGTATGAAATGATGAACGGCTTTCTTTCTTTATCCTTCACAACAGGAGAAAATATATATCCCTTGTGTCCCCTTTTGAGCCTATAGTATTTTTCTTCTGATTCAACCCTAACCAAGGATCACCCTCCACACTGGGGGGCAAGGTGGAAGAAATCTGCTCACATGAGTGAAGGCATCAATCCAAAGGAGATACCAAAAGGTGGACCAAGTGGCAAGTGTGAAGATCCAATCAAGAACAAAAAAGCAAAGAAGCAAAAAACAGATAAAAAGAGAATTAAGAACAAAAAAGAAAAGAAGCAAAAAGAAAAAGAAAAATGGACAAAAAGCATATGCAAAGATTCCCTAAAGACAAATGGCACATCAAGCTTCAAACTATGAGATTGATCAAGCACAAACATTCCCGAATCATTGAATCACTTCACTCGAAGATCATAGAGCATCAAGAGAGAGACATTTTGAGCAAGACATGATTGAAGGCATCAGAATGAATTGATCCTTGGTTCAACACCCTGAAACACTTGTTTGGGCCTATTTATCATTTTCTTTCATAACCATGAACCCTGGCCTACATTACGTGCCTTAAAAGTCCCTTCTAATTATACATGGATTTCTAAACAGAAGAGACTATCTTCAGATTTCATCCCGCCCATCAGGATTAATCTTTGTTTTCAAAAAAACAATGTAATTAATGCATGGTAGAGAAAAATAACAAAGGGGGGTTCAAGACGTAAATCCTGAATAACATCTTGAAACCAAAGGAGGGTTCGAGTTGAAAACCTGAAAAGGCGGTTCGAATATAAAAATTGTGCAACTGAGGCGATCACACAAATTCCTTGATACGGCATCACACAACTTGAGTGTGACCACGAAGGTTGGGAGTCAGAGAACACTTCCAGTAGAGGAGCATGCAAGCTACCCCATCAAATCGTTGGGCATCAAATGCCAAACCTTTGAGCATCAAATGCCAAACCTTTGACCAAACATAATAACCTGAGATTTTTTTTTATCCTTTCCTTACTTAACCACTTCCCAAAAATAGCTTTGATCTTGGCACTTGTCAAATAGCTATAATTCATTAAAGGATTAACAGTATAATTAATTCTTTGATATCCGATGAACTCTAGTTTATGATTCGTCTCAATTGTAAAACCGTGAAAGTGACAATATTTTCAAAACTTTGGATCAAACCTTTTTCAAAACTCTTTTAATTGATATTTTCATAACTTTGAAAATAAAAGAGAAAGAAAAACATTTTTTTCAAACAAGACAGTCTCTCTAGAGTGGATCTTGGTAAATGACATGTGACTTTTAGACACAAAACTCATGCTCAGAATCAATGCTGAAGCAATAAATGAGGAACATTTGGGGCATCTTTGAAGATTCAACATTAAATATTGGGGTATTTTTGGATATTGGGGCATCATTTGAGGATTCAACATCCTAATGCAATTTATCAGACCTTTTTCAGGAGATAAAATATAACCAATTCATGTTACATGCATCTTATGCATACATTTTAGAGCATCATATTTATCATTTTCCACATACATAATTTTTTACAGCTTTTAGAGTCAAGTTTCAACTTCAAGACGAAAGATACTCGATTCAAAAGCACCTTTAAAGATTCATGTTGGTTGCTTAACTCAGCAGCAAGAAGCTACACTTCGACCAACTCGACAGATTGAAAGTTTCTCTCGAACTCACAATTTGCTCGAGAGTAGATTTCAACTTCACAACGAAGGATATCTAGCTCGAAGCCAAACATCCACGATTTCAAATCCACGACGGAGGATATCGTGCCACTCAAGACAACACAAGTTCAACTTCACAACGAAGGGACGACTGGTTGTCGACAATAATTTTCCAATTTCGGAGCCAATTTCAACTTCACAGCGAAGGATATTGGACTCCAGACAACGCAAGTTCAACTTCACGACGAAGGGACCGCTGGTTGTCAATAAACAATTTCCCAATTTTAGATCTAATTTCAACTTCACAACGAAGGATATTGGACTCCAGACAACACAAGTTTAACTTCACGACGAAGGGACCGCTGGTTATCAATAAACAACTTTCCAATTTCAGAGCCAATTTCAACTTCACAGCGAAGGATATTGGACTCCAGACAACGCAAGTTCAACTTCACGACGAAGGGACCGCTGGTTGTCAACAAACAACTTCTCAATTTCAGAGCCAATTTCAACTTCACAACGAAGGAACAATAAACCAATTTACTTCCACTTTCAATATTTTTCTCTTTTAAAAAGCTCAAAGAAAATGCATTAAGTTTCAGTCAATAACTTTACCCCCACATAAAAGAGTGTTTAACCCACTTTGTATCATAGTTCTAAAAGTTATTAAAAGATGTTGGAAATTTTACAATAATAAACCATTAATTTTTTGTTATATACAATTATTCAGAACATCCAGAAATAGAAAATGAGGACTGAGGGCAATTGTTATAAGATTATGCATAGAACAATTTGTTTACATTTACCACTCAGCTATTATATAAAATTTCTAGTAGTCTTCTCACAGGAATTTCAGTTCAAATAAAATTTCAATAATTACAAGGTGTTTTTACTTTATACAAAATCATTTGAAAAATAACTAAATTAAAAGAATTATTGTTATTCTAAAACTGTCGGTGAAATTATAATATCCATAAGTGTGGCTAAAGGTTTTCCGTATGACCATTTAATAATTAAATCTTTTATTCATTTTCATAAATATGCTCATGTAAACTCAGTAGAGTGAAATTACTCTATCGTTGGTGTTTAGGATAATCTGTCTAAAGAAAAGAAATCTTATGGTGAAAAAGATATTTGAAAAAATCAGTTAAATTGTTTATTACATTACCTCAAAGTATTTCTCGCCCTACCCAATGAATACTCGACTTTCATGAGTTCAGCAACAAGAAATTTCAAAACAATGAGTTATACTCTGGTACTTGGGAGGCAATTCCATTTTGACAGCATGCTACTTCAGAAGATTATCCATAATTAATCAGAAAATGTTCTTATGTATGCAACTTCAACAATTAAATAAAAAAAAAGTAAATATTCAGGTCATTTTCTAAGCAAAGAATAAAATAAGGATGCTCATCAGATAAGAATGTACCATTTAGGAATTACATCCTTGTGTCCGGATGAGAAGCCACACACTGTAAGAAAAAAATGAAAATTAAGAGACGTTAGCAGAAATTTATAAGAAAATGAAAGGGTGGACTAGCCAGTGGGCTTGGTTGAGCCAAGACTGAAACTATGAGTCAAATAAGTATAAATAAACCAGCTCAGCCAGAAAACTGAATTAAAAGGGTTTTATATTTTCTATAATTATTCTTTTAAGTGGTGGGATTTATATCTTTGGCTTTCTATTTCTATATTAAATACTTTAACATTTATCTTTATCTTTTGTTATTCAATACCAATTCAAAATTAAAACAATGTAAAAGATGTTTAAACCCCCTTCACTGAAACAGCCAGTTTGACTGATTGAACTGAAACTGACAGCTCTACCAGTTCAACATCTCTCTGGTTTTTTCACAGATTTATTCATTAATTAGCAATGTGTTTGAATTGACAAATACCAAAATAGAAGTTCCACAATACTCCATTTTTTTCTCCTCCAACAACAATTTAAGGAGGAAATGTAAAACAAACTCACAGGTAACATTAGTCAGGACTCATGAGTTATCACTAGTGAAGCGAAAATTCAATCCAACAAAAACAGTAGGAAAGGCCAAAAAGATATCACCTGAAGCAGAGCAAGAGCATTACAAACTCGATTCGACTGAACTGGGGTTATATTTGGTGGTGAGAGAACAGGATAAATTGAGACTATCTCCTGCAAGAAAAAAAAAGGCTGAGCATCAAGAAACTGAGAGAATAAATGCCTAACTATGACAACTTTTCGATTTCCAATTGGCATCTCAATTAACAAAAGAATATATAAGAAGCATCTAGCATGTCAGAAGTGGTCATTTGAGTAAAAAAGAAAAGAATCTACTTGTTTTGACCCCCCAAAAAAGTTAAAGATCGAGAACTTATCCAAGTGCAAGTTAAAGAGAACATAAACTCAAAAATCAATCTACACCAGATATACACTTATTTTGAAGATTTACTATTTTTCCCCAATAAGTCTGAACAAATGTGAGAAGAAATGAAATTCTTACTTTATTGCTCTAAACGTAAATTACAATTTATAAGGAAGAACTACTCTAAGTTAGGAAATAATTCCTAAGATCAGGGAATTAGATTAGTTGACTATTTACATAAGGCAAACTCCTAGAATTAAGAGAAAAAAGATATTGTTTCTTGATTCTAGGAATTCCAACACTCCCCCTCAAGCTGGTGTATAGATGTTCATCAAACCCAGCTTGCTAGTGGGATCTTAAAACATGTTCTTGTTTAGGCTCTTGGTAAACAAGTCTGCAATTTGTTGTTTAGTTGGTAGGTAGGTTATGCATACTTCCCCTGATTCGATCTTTTCTTTGATAAAATGGCGATCTATTTCTACATGTTTGGAACGATCATGGTGAACCGGATTGTATGCTATGCTCACTGCTGCCTGATTTTCACAGTACAGTTCATAGGTCTGGTATGAGGCATTTTTAATTCCCTCATTAGTCGTTGTATCCAAATTCCCTCGCATATACAATGTGACACAGCTCGATATTTAGCTTCAGCACTACTGCGGGCTACATCATATTATTTTTTACTTCTCCACGTCACAAGGTTACCCCACACTTAACTGCAGTAACCACTTGTAGACCTTCTATCATTCACCGAACCTGCCCAATCAACATCTGTGTAGATGTCTACATATCAGTTATTTGTTTTCTTGAAGTATAGGCCCTTACCCGGGGTTCCCTTCAAGTATCTCAACACCCTATAGATGTTTCTCCCTTGGGTTATGCATATATTGGCTGATAACACTCACACTGAAAGCAATGTCAGGACGAGTGTGGGATAGATAGATAAGTTTTCCCACAAGTCGTTAATATCTCCCCCTATCTACTTCCTCTCCATCTTCATTATTTCCAAGTTTCAAATTGAATTCCATCGGGGTCTCTGCAGGTCTGCAACCTAACATGCCAGTATCCTTCAGTAAATCTAGAACATATTTTCTTTGAGAGATGGAGATACCTGTTCGAGACCTTGCTACTTCCATTCCAAGGAAGTATTTTAGATTTCCCAAGTCCTTAAGCTCAAATTCAGTGCTAAGGAACTCTTTTAGGCATCTGATTTCATTCGAATAATCTCCTGTTAGAATGATATCGTCAACATAGACTATAAGGATGGAGCATTTACCTTCCTTTGAATGCTTGTAGAACATGGTATGGTCAGCTTGTCCTTGGGTATATGCCCTGCTGGTCATAGCCTTGGCAAATCGACTAAACCAAGCTCTTGGGGACTGTTTCAACCCATATAGTGATTTCTTTAATCTGCATACCCGACCTTTTTCTTCTTCGAATCATGGTGGAAAGTCCATATATACTTCCTCGGCCAATTCACCATTTAGGAAGGCGTTTTTAACATCCAACTGAGTCAAAGGTCAATCAAGATTTGTAGCAAGTGATAGAAGAACCCGAATAGTATTAAGTTTGGCAACAGGTGCAAAGGCCTCATCATAGTCGAGCCCATATGTCTGAGTGAATCCCTTTGCCACAAGTCGAGCCTTGTGCCTGTCAATAGTTCCATCAGTTTTGAATTTGGTTGTGAAAATCCATTTGCAGCCTACTTTTTTTTCCTTCAGGCAGATCCGATATTTCCCATGTTCCATTATTTTTTAAAGCATTCATTTCTTCCATTACAGCATGTTTCCATTCGGGTGATTCAAGAGCTTCCTTTACATCCCTTGGAATTTTTACATGGTTAATATTTGTCACAAAGTTTTTGTATGACTTGGATAGATTTCCATAAGACACAAACCGAGAGATAGGGTGTTGGGTGCAGGTCCTTACACCTTTTCGAATAGCAATTAGGAGATCAATAAATGGAGAATCAGGGGTTACCTCTGTTGTAGAACAGTCCACGGTTGTAGATGAATTTGGCACTGCTATGTCAGTTTCATGAGAGTAATGACGCCTTGAATAAACCCGGAGTTCAGGAGCACAGAGTTGCTGAGTTTCAGGAGCAAGCTGTTGCTGTTTCTACAGACTAGGATCATCATTGTGCTGCTGGGAAGGGGGCTGCTGTGAAGGTACTATGAGGATATCATTTGTATGAAAATTTTGTGGTAGATTAGGATCGGGAGGTGGAGTAATAAGGAGGGTATTGAGGTTCTCATCTTCATTGAGAATCTCACCCTGAAGATGAGTTGCTGAAAAATATGGTTCTGTTTCAAAGAAGGTTACATCTCGGGAAACAAATGTATGATGCAAAGTAGGTGGGTAACATTTGTACCCTTTTTGCGTAGGGGAGTAGCCAACAAAAAAACAAGTATGAGCACGAGAGTCAAGTTTAGATAGGTTGGGTTGATGGTTATGGACAAAGGCTTTACACCCGAATAATTTAACCGGTAAGGTAGGAACATGGAAAAGAGGGAAAGCTTTTTTAAGGGTATTTAGAGGTGTGTGAAATTTAAGGACTTTGGATGGCATTCGGTTGATTAGGTAGCATGAGGTAAGAACAGTCTCCCCATAGGTATTTTGGGATATTTGTGGTAAACATTAGGGCTCGAGCAACATTTAATAGGTGTCGATTTTTCATTTCCGAAATTCCATTTTGTTTTGGTGTGTCTGGACAGGAGCTTTGGTGTATGATGCCTTGTTCTGCAAGGTAAGGACTTAAAATTGAGTTGAAGTACTCTCTTCCATTATCGGTGCGAAGCGTTTGTATGGAAAAATTGAATTGGGTTCTAATCATTGAATGAAAATTTTGGAATATTTTGGGTGTTTCGGACTTTTCTTTGAGGAGATAAACCCAACAAACTCTAGTATGCTCATCAATAAATGTTATAAACCATCTAGCTCCCGTAATATTTTTCACTCGGCTAGCCCCTCATAGATCACTGTGTATTAAGGAGAAAGGTTTGGATTAGATGTAAGGTTTTAATGTATAAGAAACACGAGTATGTTTTGAGAGTTGGCAGATTTTACACTTTAGGGAATTTGGATTTTTATTTCGAAATAACAGTGAAAATACATACTTCATGTACAAGAAGTTTGGGTGTCCTAGCCTTTGGTGCCACAACATAATTGTGTCCTCATGTGAAGCAGATAACACCAAACTTCCTTTCTTATTGTTTTTATTCCATATGTGGAGTCCATCATCAACCTTAGCAGTGCCAATCATCTTCCCCGATTACTGTTCATGTACAACACAACCACGAGCAGAAAATTCAACAAGAGCAGCATTCTCCTCAATTAGTTTACTAACTGACAGTAAATTACAGGATAAACTTGGGACATGTAAGACTTTGTCAAGAGATTTTTTCACTAAGTTGAACTACCCTAGTCCCAGCAACAGGCGAGTATGAACCATCAGCTATTCGGATACGAGATTGATTGTGACAGGGGATGTAGCTATGGAACAGGGATGAATTACCTGTCATGTGGTCGGAGGCACCTGAATTCAGGATTCAAGCGAATTGATTAGTTGAATCTGAAGTAATATTAAAAGAAATACCTTGAATAGCCAAGGATCCATGAGCAGTAGGTGTTTCAAGTATCTTGTGTAGGGCTTCGAGTTGAGATTTGGTTAGCCGGACATCGAAGGTATTTTCTGTAGAGGATGAAGTGTTGGATGATACAAGGGCTGAGGTTTTAGATTCGAAAAGATTTTCTGGTTGTTCTGCCATAGAAAGAAAACAATGCAAGAACAATTTCTAGAGGAAGAGCAGAATAGGATCGAATGAATCCTACAGCTCTGATGCCATGAACAAATGTGAGAAGAAATGAAATTCTTACTTTATTGCTCTAAACGTAAATTACAATTTATAAGGAAGAACTACTCTAAGTTAGGAAATAATTCCTAAGATCAGGGAATTAGATTAGTTGACTATTTACATAAGGCAAACTCCTAGAATTAAGAAAAAAAATATTGTTCCTTGATTCTAGGAATTCCAACAAAGTCATTTCTCACTAGGAAAAAGTAATAATCCTTTCTACTATATCGCCAATTAAATAAAACCAACTTTTCCTACCTCTTCATATCCTTTTTCTTATTGATTAGGTCCTAAGAGGAGCAAATATTTTTACAAATTGAGTTAAAATGAATTTATATGTGAAATAATCCACATATCAAAATGAAATTGCAACAAATAAAAATTTCACATGCTACAAGTACCTAAAAAAGGAATTCTGAGTTTTACGTTTACAGAGAAATAAAGAATACTCTAATAAAGAAATGCAAGTTAACCAGTGATGTTAAGGCATGCCTAGGAGCTCAGGCACAGCCAAAATATGGGAAACTGTTTCGCAGCAGCCCACGCTAAGCCATTTGAATTAGAAGAGACCTTAAATCGTTGTGCTTTATTCTATGCACAATAAAAAGACAGCTTTCACAACTTGAACTGTTTACCTCTTTCCTTTTTTTCGATTTGGAAACTCAAAATGACTTAAATGTTCATTACTTTATTAATTAAGATCCCACAAATATTAATTAGGTTTGGCTGTAAATTGCGATTGGAAATTACACCAACTTGATGTAAAAAAACGCTTTTCTTAATGGCAAACTATAAGAAGAAAATATGAAGTTGACACCTGGCTTAAAGTCTGTTAAAGGAAGTAACAAGGTTTGAAAGCTCAACAAGTCTCTATACGGATTAAAACAATCACCTAGAGCTTGGTTCGAGAGGTTCACTAAAGTCATTATGAAAAACGGTTACAATCAGTCTCTCGCCGATCATACTCTTTTCATCAAGGTAACTTCTACAAATAAGAAAGCTATATTTATTGTGTACGTGGATGACATAATTCTTATCGGAGATGATGAAGAAGAGATTTGTAATTTGAAGAAGTTATTAAATGAGGAATTCGAAACCAAGGACTTGGGAAAGCTAAGGTATTTCCTAGGAATGAAGGTGACAAGGTCAAAAGAAGGACTTGTGATCAACCAAAGAAAATATGTACTTGATTTACTCAAAGAAACTGGTTTTCTTGGTTGTAAGCCGATTGATACACCAATGGAGGCAAGCTTGAAATTTAGCAAAGAAGATGAGTCTTTAGTAGACAAAGAGAAATTTCAAAGATTATTTGGGAAACTAATTTATTTATCCTTTACAAGGTCAGATATAGCCTTTCCGGTAAATGTGATAAGTCAACACATGACTAATCCTACTGAAAAGCATATAGCAGCAGCAAATAGAATTCTCAAGTACTTGAAGAAAACTCCAAGCCACGGCTTAATGTTTAAGAAGACACAAGACAGAACTGTTAAAATTTTTACAGACTCTAGTTGGGTCGGAGACCTTACTGAAAGGAGATCCACTAGTGGCTACTGCACCTTTGTTTGGGGCAACCTTACAACTTGGAGAAGTAAGAAACAATCTGTCGTTTCAAGAAGTAGTGTTGAAGCTGAATTCAGAGCACTAGCATTGGGAATATGTGAAGGAATTTGGCTACTTAAACTACTAAAAGAACTTGGCACTAATCAAGGGGATCACTTTAAAGTCTTGTGTGATAATCAATCTGCTATTCAAATTGCCAAGAACCCAGTTCAACATGATCGGACAAAGTATGTTGAGATTGATATGCATTTTATTGCTGATCAAGTTAACAAAAAGACAGCCACACTTTCATACATTCTTTCAGAAGAGCAAGTTGCAGACATTCTTACTAAGGCTTTGCCAAAGTCTGTTTTCAATAAATTCATATTCAAGTTGGGATTATACAATGTATATTTTCCAGCTTGAGGGGGAGTGTAGGAATTATAGAGATATGATTTGTTACCATTCCTTTAGTTAAGGGATTCTGTAAATAGTTTTCTATAATCCCTTATTTTAAGGGATTATATCTTCTAGGATTAGTATATTTCCTTACTTAGAGTTTCATACTTTAGAGAGATAATTTGTATATAAAATTGTATTATGTCCTATTGAAAATAAGATGAAAATACAGAGAATTACTCTGATTTCTACAATCGCATCCTTAAACATTCATGTTCTGTCCACCTCCACCCTTTTCTTTGTTCGCTTTAATTTTACTTCTTTTTTCTGATAATCTTCATTCTTTGCCTACTCTAACTATATGGTGCAAGAAATCCCTCTCCATTCGTGTATCCGGCATCACATAAGTAGTAACACCCTATATTATTTTAATTTAAAAAGTAAATTAATATACAAAACTTGGAAGAATTTTACATTATTATTATATATATATATATATATATATATTAATGACCTAATAATTTACCTTTTGGAACATTTAAACCATTTCTTCTACTAATGGCATCTCTGAGTATTCTACCATCAGCTGCAGAACCTTCCCACCCAGGTAAAATATAAATGAATTGCATGTTTGGTGTGCAAACACCAAGTACATTTGTCGCAATTTCATTTTTTCTTGTTCTGTATCTAGGTTTATCGATTGCAGTTACATTGACCTTAATTTACGTTCCATCTAGAGCACCCAAACATCTCTATATTAATCAAATAAAGTTTAATTGCATTATTATTATCCATTTATGTATTAAGCATTACTAATTAACTTAAAAGAAAGTTCAGAATTATGATACAATACCTTAAACCATTTCCATCTATCGTATGTTGAATTATCTTGTATCGGTTCTGGTTTTCCAAAAAGGATCGGATGTAGTTTCAAGACTGAAGCTAACACTGTATGGAGAACTCTACTAATTGTTTCACCAGATCTTACTGTTTGACGTTTTAAAACTCTAATCTTAATATGGTGGGATATAATATGAAGGAAAGTAATAACCATTTCTTCTATAGACATATATCGACTCTCTTTTAACCCACATTGACTTTGTAATAGGTGACACAATTTGATAAATGCTCTCCTATCCATTCGACAATTATCAACACTTTGTCGATCACTTTCAAATACAATTTTATGTAAATTAAGTGATCTAATATTATGTCTATGAAGTCTTTCATGTGCATAAGTTATTTTAGGTCGATTTTTATATTTTCTAAGAATAACTGAAATAACCATAAGCATATGACAGACAATCTCCATCATTTGCAATTGTAAAATAAGAATTATGGCGATATTCTTCTTCTTTCGCATTGGTAAACGAGCCATAACTGTTATTATGAACAAACATTTTAATATTAGAAAATAATAATATTTAACAAGAACAATTGTTTGTTATCATAATAAAAATAATTGAACACAATAAAAATGGCACCATAACAAAATGATGATAGAAGAGCAACTATGTTAATACAGTTCTGCAAGTTACTGTAAAACAAGTAGGTAGCCACACATTTCTTTTTTTGCTTTTAAACCTCAACCTATTTCACCCTTAAAAACAACCCTATTAACCATTTTACTCGCTTCCCAGTTTTTTTTAAGTAACTTAAACCTGAAATTCTATTTATTTTATTTTATTTGATCAAGGAAAATATTTTCAAATTTAATAACTAGTAAGATCTCATGAAAGAGCAATTGAAATTTTCAATTCTGACCAGTTCAACTGTTAAAGACAGTATAATCTTACTGCTCATCTGTCCAAATTTCCCTATTGATGGGAATCAACCATATCACATAGAAATGTCATACATTTTAAGCAATCTGACCTCAACTTACAGGCAATTGTTAACAGTTTTAGAACCTAGACTCAAAATAAAGAACCGCCAAGACCTCAACTAGGCAGTTGTCACCACAAGAAATTTCTTTAATTTAACATGGCTGCAGTTAGAAAATGAAAGACAATATCAAACAACTACTCACTCCGTCTGATTATTTAGCTGATTCAGCAGCCTCGGTGGTTTTGACTTCTATAATAATTCAAAATTCAGTACAAAATAAGACCTAATTATATTCATATTTCTACAGAGTCTAACTATCATATACTATTGAAACTACTTTAAGCTTTCCCTTCGTTCTTTCTCCATTTTCCAGTAATTTAAATGGACCTCCTTACTCCTCATAAACTAACCAGTAACCACTTATTAGTTGTTGCTATGGACCTTAACGACTTCTCGTGTTATTTGTTCTATTATAATGTTTATTAATTTATCGTGATTTTTGTACAAGGTAAGTAGATGTTTTCGACTGAGGATTTCTCAATTTCTACATATATATTTTAGTGTTTCACAAGCATTCTTTGATTTTTTTTCCAACTGCTTCGAGCCTAGGGTTAAGTTAGTTCTTGGATTTTGTATATTATGATAGAAAAAGAGTCACATCCACCCGGCCACACTTGAATTTATGTATCAGTATACTCTTAATCAATTGACAATGCAAATTTCCAGTTGAAGCTGGACTATGATGATCAATTATTTGATTTGCAGTTGCAAATTTTGGAAATTGAAAAATAAAGGGTTTGGTGCATTTACAGAATTGAACTTAGTACCTCTCATACTTGAATAGAGAATCATACGACTAGATTACATGTTCAATGATTGATGTTTAATAGAATGTGTTTTTATTTGTTATCTATTTTTCTTCAAGTCCCTGTGAATTTTGATTGGATTCTCTCCGCTAACTTGTTTGCTAGATGAATGCTAGTGGAATTATACTACTAGCTGAAGTACCCAATTTTTTATGTTTAACATGATTTCTTTTCAATCATTAGCTCTTTTCTTCAAGAATCTGATAAATTTGGATGGTTATATGGCTATATGCTTAGTTGTTGGTGAGTTGAATGTTGTACATTAGTTGATGAACCATTAGCACTTATAGATGAGTTTTATGCCTTGTGAGTTCGTCTATTATCAGAGTGTCAATATCCTTCCATGATGTACATTCTTTTAATTCTGATCGCATTTTATTTTATTATTATGTTACCGAAAGATAAATTATCCAGTGAATGATACACATGGCATTATATGTGTATGTATCTGATTTTTTTTCTGGTTTTAAGTGATCTATGATTGATTTATCTATTAGTTTTGCTCATATAATTTACTCGAGCTTTTTCATGATAAGGACATGCACTTGTATCGGGTTGTCTTTCGGCATTTTCACTATATGATACACTTTTCAAATGAAAAGTGGTTGGTATAGGTGTGTGTCTGGTGCAGATGACCTATCTCTGTATTATACTTAATTTGCTGAATTCCAAAATCATGATTGGTCATTAGTCATTACCATTGTAACATGAAGACTTACTATCATATTTGTAGATGCTCGGTTTCGTCCGGGGACTCCGTTCGAGTATCCAGTACGAATTACAGTGTGGATCAGTGAGAGCCCAAATGATCCCAAGACTGTTGGAAGCCCATCTCAAGACCAATGGACATCAGCTGTGTGTAGAAAAAAAAGATGGACGTTGGCTTTAGCAGTTGAAATAAGCAGATAGTGGGGAATTAACTACCAGAAACGTGGGACATTTAACCACTGAAAACGAGAAGATTACGGGGGGAACGACAGAAAAAAAGGGGGGAATGAACTAAGGAGACGAGCAAGAAGATTGAAGCGGAGAAGGACCATTACGAGAAGAACAAAGATTTCATTGGTTTTTTTTTACACAATAGATCAAAGAGAAAAGAACAGTGGTGTAAAAATTTTCTTTCCCATATTCAAAAATCAAACAGTATTGTCACAAAGGGATTTTCTTGGCCCTGATTCGTTGGAAGCAAGCAATAGAATCAAGTCAATTGTTTTTAGCATTCGAGTATAAGTAAGTAAATTTCCAAGGTCCTTCTCTAATTCATCTTCTGAAACTTTATTTTATTTCATTTTTATTGTTCCTTATTTGAAACTAGCAGAAGTGTAAATGAGATTACCTTAATCTTGGTTTGCTTCGTTTTGCCTAACATGGATTTGTTACGTTTGGCCATTAGTCCTGAAATCCTTTTGTAGTCCCTTGTGTTCAAGGCCAAAGCTTGCTTCGAGCACTTTCTCTACTCCCTTGAACCAATCTCAAGACCCAACTGCTCCAGCTTCAACAATTCGCATAACCTACTCCCTCCATCGTCTTCTGGTTTCATTCCACAAAACGGTTTCTTAGAATTTTCTAAAGAAGGCGCTTCCTTAGTCTCCTGCTAGTAGCCCAAAGTCGAATCCTTTTCTCTCTTATGAAAATATCCGCTATGGGTCTCTCTTATTTCCTTCAGGAAGCGGCAGTAGTTTTTTCTTCTCTGGTGTGAGCGTGAGGGGAGAGTAGGAGAAGAAAGAAGTCTGATGCGGCTGTAAGTTTAGTTTACATTAGATTAGGTTTAATTTTAGTTAGGTTATATATTAAAACTTTAGGGTTAATTATTGTTAGCCACTGTGACCTTAAGGATAGATTAGGTTTAGGCCCTCATAACTTAAGCATTTTCGTTTTAGCCCTTGTTTTAATTAGTGATATATACATATATATTTTTAATTTACGCTTCATTTCCTTTTAGTTTACATTAGATTAGGCTAGTTTATTTGTTTGTACTTCGTATAGTTTATGTATTTGATATGTTGTTTTATGTTCTTTTATTTCAGTCCTATGCATGCTTATGGTTTATTAGCAACTTAGGGTCTGAATTATTTGACCTTCATGTTAAAATGGTTTGAATTTATGTAGTATGCTGAATTTTACATTTTTGAAATTTAGTCCTTATTTTAACATGTATATATACATTTTTTAAATTTATAGTTTAGCATGTTATGATTTTGTTTTTGTATTTAGGTCACATGTGTTCATAATATGTCAATATGCATAATTTAAGATTTTTAATTAAAACATATGTATATACTTTTTGCATGTCACATTGTATGATACTTTTAATGTTGTTTAATTAAATTTGGCATGACATCCACTTTTTGCATAATTTGCATGATAGCCTCACGCGCATAACTCGACATATCACATAATTGGATTAAGGGTAATACCCTTTTAATTTAAAATTGTTGAAGTGGGCAGTCATAACTGATTTGAGGTCCGCTTTTAATGATTTTAAAATAAAAGTGTATCCCGAAAGTGAAACCAAAAAATTGATTCGTTACCTAAAATTTGGGAACGAGAGAAAAAGAAATGTTCGTTTATTTAAATATATCGAGAAAAGGTTGTTATATCTTTAAGATCTGGTCTCGATATTTGTAAATAATCGAACATTCTTTATCTTTCTAAAACGACTCGGTAATTTTAATTTAATTTATTTGAGTGCTTTTGAATGTTTTTAAATTTACATCCTTGTTTAATGGGATCAAAAATCAAATTAAATTTGAATTTATAAAGTTCATTGCAAAGACGTTAATTAATCGGCTAGGTACCGATTTAGGGCGTTGTGGGGGTGCTAATCATTCCCCGCACGTAACCGACTCCCGAACTTGGATTTTGGTAACGCAGACCTTAATTTGTTGTTTTAATTAAAATTAATTTTTATTTAAAATGACAAACCATTTTTGGGTGCCCAATCACACCCTAATCAAAGATTGGTGGCGACTCTTCGAACCGTATTTTTCGATCGTAAAGGAAATTCAAAAATTCTCGAAACGAGAGGTCTTTTAAATCGTATTTGTTTTTAAATTAAAAAGAGATAATTAAGAATTAATGTGGTTTTTTAAAATCTCACTTTTTTCACCTTTTAAGAAAAAATCGTTTTGACAGCTTGGCGACTCTGCTGGGGACTTTTTTTAGAGAGTCAAGCCGATAGTCGATTAATTAATTGTCTTTGTAATTGAAAATTACAAATTCGTTTTAATTTGATTTTTGATCCATTGTTTGGTTTTTAATAATTTTTGTTTGTTTGTATTTTGATTTCTTTAATTTAATTCGATTGACAATTAAATAGTTGTACTAATCTGTTTGCTAATGGTTTCAGAATAATTGTTTGTTTTAGGAATTGATTTTGAGTGTTTTTATTGTTTGTTTTTTCGCTTTTCCTCACACACTGCACAGCTGAATTATCATAACATGAGCTAAAACCCCGCTCCGTCCTATTTAAGTAGGAGTGAGAGACTATGCCCTCGTGTGGTTTTCACCTTCGCATGGGATAGTGGATCGCTCCTGGAGCTCACGCCTTATGGTCCTCGTGATGGTAATCACCTCCGCATGGACATAAGGAGGTGTGTTCCCTCAAAATTGAACTCGATCCCCTAAAGCCTGTGATGGGCCAGGATTGAGGGTTCGGTAGCCCAATGGGGCACCGACAAGGACAATTCGAGAACCTATTACTTTAGAACCTAACCCAGCAAATTATGAACGTAGAGCCTGAACTTAGGTTGAACCAAACCCGAATCTTAAGAATCCTGCGAGGAGGGTACACAAGGAAAAGCTTTTTTGAGTCATTTATTTTCATTTTTCGAATAAATGCATGCGAACTAGATATCATGCAGTTAGGTTTATTTTTTGAATAAGCATGCGAATTAGATATCATGAGGTTAGGATTTCTTTTTGTGGATAACAAAGTATGGGGGTAGATATCATGTTGGGTAGGATCTGATAAAGCATGATGGGGTAGTCAACATATGTGGGTAGGATTTTTGAATAAATTATTATCCTGACTTAATTGCTTCATGTTTACTAACCGATCTTTTGTTGTTTTTGCCTTGTTTATTTTCTGTTTTGCATTGCACTGTCCATTACATGGTGTTGATTTGGGGTCGATGTCTATATAGAAGGCCAGTAATATGGAACGAACGGTTCAGAAAGAGGTTGAGGACAATGCAGATGTTCTAAGGTGGTCGGAATAGTCCCAATTGACCAATGGGGACAGCGTGATGCCTGGATACGTGTCAGAGTTATTTGGTTACACTCACATTAACGTACGTCAGAATGATCTGAGTGAGCTAAGAGAGATATGGGGAAGATGGGAAGCAGCCGATAAAGAGATGCTTTATCAGTTGTACGGCGATATTCCCTATCTTCTGGATGTTCCTATTGACCGAAATCTGTTTAGAGCAATGGCGTAGTTCTGGAATCCAGCTTATAGCTATTTCACATTTGGTAGAGTAGACCTGACACCAACAATAAAGGAGTATCAAGCTTTGGTCCGTTGTCTGAGGTCCCAAATGGATAGAATATATACCAAGCTGCCAGTCACTCCTTCATTTAAGAAGAAATTGCTATTGATGACCGGAATGAGTGAAGATTGGGTAGTCAGAAACATTAAGAAGAAGGGAGACAGTGAGTGCATTTCTTGGGCTGCTCTGAAAGAAGTAATTGCTCATCATCCTGATAAGAGAAAGAAGCTTGACTTGTTTGCTTTAGGGATTTATGGGCTCGTTGTTTTTCCAAAAGTGCTAGGATATGTAGACGTATCAGTTGTTGACCTGTTTAAAAGATTAGACAAGCGCGTGGATCCTGTTCCAGCTATTCTAGCTTAGACGTTCCGGTCTTTGAGTTCTTGTAGGCGCGAGGGAGAAGGACGCTTTATAGGATGTGCGCCTTTGCTGCTAGTGTGGATTCTGAGTCATTTCAAACATGTTGAAAGGGCACCAGGACGAGTATTTTTAGACGGTTTCTCACCTTTGAAGGATTTTCTTTCTAAAGAGTGGCCTGGGGGTTTTACCGAAGAAAAATGGATGGTCATCTTCAAGGATATCAGAGATGGAGATATTTTGTGGCGAGCTTCATGGAATACCTCTTCGGATATACTTTACTGATGTGGAGAGCGAGATTGGGTTCCTTTGCCAGGTATATGGGGTTCTGTTGGGTATGCTCCGCTACTAGTTTCCAGACAGTATGGATCGAGGCAGTTCATTCCAGCCACGTGTGACTTGGTAGGATCGGATTTTTCATTCAAAGGAGATCAATATAAGGGTAAAGTTAAAGGGGTTGCTGAGGCTTGGAAGCAAACTCGTCGCGTGAATTTGTTCACCTATGATCTCGAGTTATCTCAAGAGTACGAGCAGTGGAGAAGCGGTCGAGTAAACGACAACATCCCAATAGTGAATCCTGAAAATATTCAGCCGGTGGAGGATCAGTTAAGAGTGGTGCCGTCTTCATTAGAGTTAGCCAAGCGTGATTTCGAAGTAGAACGGCGACAATGGAGAATGACTTTACAGAAGCTAGAAGATGAAGTGTATCAAAAGGGATTGGAGATTGACATTCAGAAGAGTAGAGCAGATCGAATTGAAAAAGTAGAGAAACAACTTCGGCTAGACTTTGACGATCTTCGGTCAACTTATCAGCGAATGGTAAAAGCTCAGACAGGTTCTAGCTTGAGTAAGTCTGTTAAACTGAGGCAAGAGGTGGCGAGCCTCAAAAAGGTAGCCGGAGCGAGTCAAGAAGAGCTCAAGCAAAGCAGGCACCAAGTGAAAATTTTATCGAAAGAAAAGGATTCCTTAGAGCGGCGGTTACAAAAGAGTCAAGCCCAGAATGAAAAGTTGAAGGAGAAAATTTCAAGTTTAGAGATCGCATTACAACGATACCGAAACAGGGAAGGTAGCTCGAGCCAAGGGGAGGTTGAAAGTCTGAAAAAACAAGTGAGTGAGCTTGAAGCCATGGTTCGAGATTTTCAGAGGCAAGCAAGTGAGCTATCGATAGTTCCTTATGAGGGGGATATACAATGGTGTTTTCGATGGGAGCGAGCTCAGGCGAGAGTTAAGCAAAGAGAGGACTTTATTGCTTGTTACCTAGAACACACGCGAGGAATAGCTCAATATTTGGTCATTCTATCTGAGGAAGCTGCTGATGTGACTGAAGAACTAAATCCTGAGGCTGAAGAAAACCAGAAGATTATAGAGTTACTAGCACACGTACAAGAAATAGGAGAGATGGTGCAAATTTATTTGTGATATATTTCAACTTTGTAATTGAACGTCGTTCTAATATAAAGAGTTGTTCTAAGGAGTCGTTCCAGGATCAACACCCTGCATTTTGCATATGCATTTTTAATGCATTTAATTTTTGCATCGCATTTTATTCATTCATAATCATATGTTTCATATTCATTAATAAATATCAGCGATAACAAAATGACTATGTGACAGAGTAATACTGGAAAATCCCAAGCATACCTACAGAACCAGGAAGAAAGTTATGGAGGACAAACTTGCCCAAATTGAGAAGGCTCAGTTGGAGTTACAAGATAATATCAAGAAAATGCAAGAAGATATGATTAATGCCCAAAAGGAGATGTTTGCCAAGTTTGCGAGTATGTTGGAAGGAAGAAATCCAGAATATGGGAAAAGCCTTATGCCAGAAGGTGTAACTGAGGACCCACTTCATCATCCAGGGTTAACCCCAGAACAATCTCAGAACGTTCAAGTGACACCTGTTCATGTCGGGAAGGTGCACATTAATCCAGTCGGTGCTTCTGTTAACGTACAGCCTGGATCTAGTTCGTATCAGGAAGAACATCAATATCATCAAGTTCCGGACCTTGATGAAGAAGCCAAGAAGGACCAAAACAATCTATTGGAAGAGAAATGGAAGCAGTTAGAAAGAGAGGTCAGAGCCATGAAGGAAGATACCAGTGTCTATGGATTTGACGCAAAGGAGTTAAGTCTAGTTCCTGATCTGGTCTTGCCTCCAAAGTTTAAAGTTCCTGACTTTGAAAAGTTTGATGGTACTAGGTGTCCCTCTGCGCATATCACGATGTTTTGTAGGAAGATGGCCGGATACATAGGGGACGATCAATTGTTGATACACTGCTTTCAGGAAAGCTTAACTGGCTCGGCAATTCGGTGGTATAACCAGCTGAGTAGAGCTAATATTAAATCATGGAAAGACTTGGCTAAGTCATTTCTTGAGCAATACAAACATGTAAAAGATGTCAGACCTAACAGGATGATGTTACAAGGAATGGAAAAGAAGTCTAACGAGAGTTTTAGACAATATGCTCAAAGATGGAGAGATGTAGCAGTGCAAGTTCACCCGCCATTGGAAGAGGAGGAAACAAATATGCTTTTTGTCAACACCTTAAAGGCTCCTTTTTTCTCACATCTTATCGGTAATCCTTATCAAAGTTTTGCTGATGTGGTTACAGCAGGAGAAATGATTGAAATGGCGATTAAGAGTGGAAAGCTCGAAGGAGGAGAGTCTAGTAAGAGGCCACCAACGAGGAAAAAAGAAAACGAAGTCAGTAATGTGAGGCAGTACGATTCTAATAACATCACTGTTTCCCATCCTCAAGGAGTAGGGTCATCGACACAAAATGACAATAGACAAGGGGCAAGGGACCAGAGGAGAAAGAGGCCTCAATTTGACCCCATCCCGATAACTTATAAGGAATTGTTTCAGATTTTGTATGATCGGCATGTGGTTTTGCCGTATCACGTGACACCAATGCAACCTCCGTTTCCCAAATGGTATGATGCTAGTGCTCAGTGTGAGTACCATGCAGGGAACCCTGGGCATTCCATTGAGAATTGTACTACTTTTAAGAAGGTTGTCCAAGCTTTGAGAACGAGGAATGTCATCAACTTTGGTGACAGTGAGCAGCCAAATACAGCTCAGAATCCGTTGCCAAGCCATGCAGGGGCAGGAGTTAACGCGATTACTGAAGAGAAAGGAAAGAGAATTGTAAGGAAAGTTAGTGAGGTGGTATCACCCATGAGTTGGGTGTGGTGCCAGATGGTCAAGGTAGGATTGTTGAAGCCCAGTTTGATGGGTGAACAGTTTAACAGTGGAGAGGTGTGTCAGTATCATAACAATGAAGGACACAATATTCAGCAATGTCATGACTTCCTATCTTTGGTACAAGACATGATGGACAGTAAAGAAATTGAGTTCTTTAGAGAGATTGCTGAAGAAGAGGAAGCGGAAGTTTGCGCTTCAGAAGGATCGTCTAAAGGGGTATACAATGCCAGTTGTCCCCTGATTATTACTCCCAAAAATCGAGTTGCTGGAAAGGTAGCCCCGAAAGTGGTTATTACACCTCCATCTCCATTCCCATATCGGGATAATAAACAAGTGCCTTGGAGATATGATTGCCAGATGGGAGATGTAACAAAAGAGAATGAGGAAGTAGATGAGGTGGGACGCTTTACTAGAAGCGGTAGGTGTTATTCTCTTAATCCACCTAAAGAGTCTGAGAAGAAGGTTGCAGTTGATAAGGGGAAAAAGGTTGATGTGCAGATAGAAGAAGATAAGCCTGTTGTCAATGAACCAGTAACTGAGAGTGAAGCGGTAGAATTTTTGAAGTTTCTGAAGCATAGTGAATACAGTGTTGTGGAACAGTTACACAAGTTGCCTGCCCGTATTTCTGTTTTATCATTACTTTTGAGTTCAGAGGCCCATAGGAATGCTCTGTTAAAGGTTTTTGAATCAGACTTTTGTTCTGAAAGAGTTGCCCATTGAAAAGTTGGACCGGTTAGTTTCTAATGTACAAGCTGATAATTTTTTATCTTTTTCAGAGGATGAAATCCCTTCTGGGATGATGGGTAGTCAGAAGGCTTTGCACATTACAGTTAAATGTAAAGGGCATGTGTTATCCAGGGTCTTGGTTGATAATGGTTTAGCTTTGAATGTGATGCCCTTAGTGACTCTAAAGAAGCTTCCATTAGATAGTACACTTATGAGAACCTGTCAAAGTGTGGTTCGAGCTTTCGATGGGACTAAAAGAGAAGTGTTGGGCAAGATTGATGTTCCTCTGACTATTGGTCCAGTAACTTATGAAGTGGAATTTCTTGTAATGGACATTATGCCTACGTACAATTGTTTGTTGGGAAGGCCTTGGATTCATCAGGCCGGTGCAGTTCCGTCCACATTGCACCAGAGACTGAAATTTGTAATTGACGGAAGGTTGGTATGTATTCACGCTGAAGAGGACATTATTGCTTCTGTTTCTACTACTGCTCCGTATATTGAAGTTGATGAGCAAGCCGTCGAGTGTTCTTTCAGATCGTTGGAGTTTGTCAATGCTACATTCGTGGCCGAGGGCAGGAAGATACCAAAGCCTCGATTGTCAAACTGTACCAAGATGAGGCTTAAATTGACCCTGGGAAGAGGAGCAAAAGTTGGGAAAGGGTTAGGAAGTCAGTTACAAGGACCGGTGAATCCAATATGCCCTATTACTAAAAGAGATCGATTTGGTTTGGGGTATCAGCCAACTCCGAGGGATAAGCTGAGGGAAATTAAAAAGGGTCAGGAAATGAGAAAGGCCAGATTGGCTGGTGAAGACCTTAGCTGGGAACCCATGATCTTCCCGCCGTTGAGTAGTATTTTCATATCTGGGGGACATATGTTTCAAGGGAATTCAAGGAACACTGAGGTGATGGTTGAGGATGCCTTGGGAGATTTAGGCATTAACATTATAACTGATAATGAATTTGAGGAAATGAGAGTTATGGGCATTTATCCTGCACCGCCGGGCTTTGTGTTGAACAATTGGACCGCGGAAGAACTGCCTGTAGTTTACAAATCTTTTACAGAGTAATGCATTGGAACTTTCTCCCTGTTGTTCATACCCTGGGGCAATAGGTGATTTTATATAAAGGGTTAAGCTGTTTGTTTTTTCTTGCTTTCAATAAAAGATGCATTCTGTTAGTTCCAAATGGCAAACATTCTCCCATGCATTTCATTCATTCATTCTTTGTTGTATATATGTATGTATTTATTTCTTTCTATTTATTTATATGGGAAAAGATCCTCCCATATGTATATATGTATATATATCTTCTCTTTCATTATTTTTTCAGGAGCTCATATATCAATAATATGAATGCCAATGACTCTGACCCGGAGATTGATTTCGAGAAGCCTATATGTCAAGGAGAAATCGAGGATTGTGATGATGATGAGGGATGTGAACTACCTTCTGAATTGCTGAAAATGGTGGAGAATGAAGATAAGAAGATTCTGCCTCATAAAGAGTCTACTGAGATTTTGAATTTGGGGACAGATGAGGATAAGAGGGAAGTAAAGATTGGTACCACTTTGTCAGTTGGAGCTCGACATGATTTGATAGAATTGCTTCAAGAATACAAGGATGTGTTTGCTTGGTCATACGAAGATATGCCGGGTTTAGATACAGAGTTGGTTGTTCACAAACTGCCAATAAAGTCTGAATGTAAACCGGTACAGCAAAAACTGAGAAGAATGAGACCTGAGATGCTGCTCAAGATTAAAGAGGAAGTAAAGAAACAATTTGATGTCGGGTTTCTTAAAGTGGCTAAATATCCTGAATGGGTGGCGAATATTGTCCCAGTACCGAAGAAGGATGGGAAAGTTCGAATGTGTGTTGACTACAGAGATCTCAACCGAGCCAGTCCAAAGGATAATTTTCCTTTGCCACATATAGATACGCTAGTGGATAATACTGCTGGAAATTCTTTGTTCTCTTTTATGGACGGTTTCTCTGGCTATAATCAAATTAAGATGAACCCTGAAGATATGGAAAAAACGACGTTCGTTACCATGTGGGGAATATTTTGCTATAAAGTAATGCCGTTTGGATTGAAGAACGCCGGGGCAACATATCAAAGGGCCATGGTGACGTTATTTCATGACATGATGCATAAAGAGATAGAAGTTTATGTCGATGATATGATTGTCAAAGCTAAGACAGAGGAAGAACATATCGTGAATTTGAGAAAGCTTTTTAAAAGACTAAGAAGATGCCAGTTAAAACTCAACCCAAATAAATGTACTTTTGGGGTGACATCTGGGAAGCTATTGGGATTTGTAGTAAGCCAAAAAGGAATTGAAATAGACCCAGATAAAGTAAAGGCTATTCAAGACTTGCCAGCCCCACGAACACAAAAAGAAGTCAGAGGATTTTTAGGGAGATTCAATTATATAGCTCGGTTTATTTCACAGTTGACGGAAAAGTGTGATCCCATATTCCACCTTCTTCGCAAGAATAACTCAGGGGAATGGAGTGAGGATTGTCAAAGAGCTTTTCAAGCAGTGAAAATATATTTGTCGAGCACTCCAATTTTAGCGCCACCCATCTCAGGCAAACCCTTGATTCTGTATTTGTCGGTTTATGAAAATTCCATAGGGTGTGTGCTGGGGCAACGTGACCAAACCGAGAAGAAAGAAAGGGCTATTTATTATCTCAGCAAGAAGTTCACTGAATGTGAGGCAAGATACTCACCCATTGAAAAGTTGTGTTGCGCTTTAGTATGGGCTACCCGAAGGCTTAGACAATATATGTTGTATCATACTACTTGGCTTATATCCAAGCTTGATCCCTTGAAATATTTAATGGGTGTGCCTGCATTATCTGGAAGATTAGCTCGTTGGCAGATCCTATTGTCCGAATTTGACATCCAGTATGTAAACCAGACTGCAATTAAAGGAAGTGCTATAGCGGAATTCATTGCAAGCAGGGCTTCGGAAGAATATGAGTCGTTGAGCTTTGATTTCCCAGATGAAGATTTAATGGCTATTTCGGTAGAAAAAGTAGTTGCATCCACTAGCAAATATTGGAAGTTGAACTTCGATGGTGCTTCAAATGCCTTGGGACATAGAATCGGGGCAATTTTGGTATCACCAGAGGGAGAGCATTATCCTTTCACCAGTCGACTTAATTTTGATTGTACAAACAATATGGCCGAGTATGAAGCTTGTGTTCTGGGTCTTAGAGCTGCTGTTGAACGCAAAGTAAAAATGCTTAAAGTGTATGGGGATTCAGCTTTGGTAATATACCAGCTCAGAGGAGAATGGGAGACAAAAGATCCCAAGCTTGTAGAATACCGTATGTTAGTTATGGAACTTGTTGAAGAATTTGATGAAGTAACTTTCAATTACATCCCCAGAGAAGAGAATCAAATGGCAGATGCCTTTAAGATGAACGAGCATTCAAATATGATGCCCATTGAAATGAAGGCTTATGAGTATCCAGCCCATTGTTTTAATATTGAAGAGGAAGAAGATGGAAACCCCTGGTATTATGATATCTTGCAATATATAAGGTATCAGAGTTATCCAGAACAGGCCACTGAGAATGATAAGAGAACCATTAGAAGAATGGCATCAGGGTATGTGCTTGATGGTGAGACTCTATACAAGAAAAGTCTGGATCAGGTCTTGTTAAGATGTGTGGACGCGAAAGAGGCCAAATTGATTCTTTAAGAAGTGCATGAGGGAATATGTGGTACCCATGCTAATGGGCATGTTATGGCTAGGCAGATTATGAGATTTGGGTATTATTAGTCAACTATGGAAACAGACTGTATCAATTATGCCCGAAAATGTCACAAATGTCAGATTTATGGAGATAGAATACATACTCCTCCTCATCCGTTGCATGTAATGACAGCTCTGTGGCCATTCTCAATGTGGGGCATGGATGTTATTGGACAAATTTCGCCCAAAGCTTCAAATGGTCATCGCTTCATTCTGGTAGCCATAGATTATTTCACCAAGTGGGTAGAAGCAGCTTCTTACGCAAATGTTACCCAGTCTACAATATGTAAATTCTTGAAGAAGGAGATCATTTGTAGATATGGTTTGCCCGAGAGGATTATCTCCGATAATGCGTTGAATTTAAATAATAAGATGATGGACTCGGTCTGTAAACAGTTCAAAATAAAGCATCATAATTCCACCACTTATCGCCCAAAGATGAATGGGGCAGTAGAGGCAGCTAATAAGAACATCAAAAGGCTCATAGAGAAAATGACTGAGACCTATAAGGATTGGCATGAGAAGTTTCCCTTTGCTCTGTTTGCTTATCGAACTTCAGTACGGACTTCAACTGGGGCAACTCCGTTTTCTTTGGTTTATGGGATGGAAGCTGTCTTACCTATTGAGGTGGAAATTCCCTCACTTCGGATTTTGTCAGAGGTAAAGCTTGATGAGGCAGAATGGGTCCAAGCTAGGTATGACCAGTTGAATTTGATTGAAGAAAAGAGATTGAAAGCTATTTGTCATGGTCAGATGTACCAAAAACGTATGATACGGGCACATGGTAAGAAAGTTCGCCTTCGAGAATTCCATGAGGGAGATTTGGTGCTTAAAAGGATTTTGCCTATACAGAAGGATTTCAGAGGAAAATGGATGCCCAATTGGGAAGGACCTTATGTTGTCAAGAAGGCCTTTTCTGGGGGAGCTCTAGTCCTAACTGAAATGGACGGATCATAATTACCATATCCAGTGAATTCTGACGCTGTTAAGAGATATTTTGCTTGAAGAATAAATAAAAGAGAAAAAATGAGAAAAATGAGAAAAAAGAAAAATGATGGAAAAAACGAAAAGAAAAAAATGGAAAAGGGAAGAAAAAATGAAAAATGAAAAAAAGAGAAATAAAAGGAGGGTTCAAGATGAAAACCCGAAAAGGGCGTCTTGGAACCAAAGGAGGTCTCAAGTTGAAAACCTGCAAAGGGCGACTTGAGTTGAATTTGAAATTCAGAATTCGTGCATGGTGGAGGTTCTAAATCAATTTTGGAAGTGGAAAGAGCTCCTGATACGGATAGTAACAATGACAGTTGGTGATCAGGGATGAGACTAAAGATTAATGAGTCTCGATTGAAATAACCAAGAGAAATTGAATGCACATGAGATTCAATATTGGTTTAGGGCATCCAATGATAGAGATTTGGGAGTTTAAAAGTAGCTCCATACTCTTAAGTATCACAATTTTGGAGATCTTTTTGACAGAAGCTACACTTGAGACATTCTAACGGCGTGCCAGTTCAAAAGCATTTGCATTATTGATATTTGAAGACGCCTACTCTTTTGTTCTTTTACTGTTTCCAGTTAAAAGTTTGCCATAAAATTACCTAAAAATTCTTTGCATTATATAAATAAAGAGATGTATTTTCTTGTTCGTTTCCCTTTTGCAAGCATCTTATTTTGAAAAGTTAAAACATATAGCTTAACTTGAAGTACATAAGATCATTTTGTATTATTGTGCAAAAGGTTTTGGAAAATGCAGGTATTCTGAAGTTGACAATGGTTTAAACATGTAAGCTTGTGTGGCTACGGGAAGCTAAAACTTTGGAGTTCGTAGAAAATTTCAGCCATTAAAAGATGACCCTAAGAGATTGTTGTTTGTCGAGAAGTTGGTCATGGATACTGGCGGGTTTCAAGAAAGAAATGAGTCAAGGTCATGTTAAGCCGAGAGATATGGAATTGAGATTGTCAATTGGGGTGAATTGGTCAAACGTTCTGTGCCCAAGATGAAGCCGAGTTCCATCAAGATCAAAGGAGATAGAGTTCCTTCGAAGAAGAAAGTGCATCAAATTGCATATTTGCATACATTTAGGCATGAATAGGATCATGGCACTCATAATTGCATGATGACTTAAGCATTTACAGGTTTCCCAATGATAGTTGAAGATTGAAGATATTGAAGCATCGAGATGAAGATATTTGGTTTGGAGATTTTGAAAAGAATGATGTTTATACGAAAACTGAGCTAAAGCAGATTCATGTATCCAATGGTTTCCAGACAAGTTTTCGCGATGGAGATGGATTTTCAGAAATTTTATCAAATTCTAAATTTTTGAATATAATATTTTCAAACATACATTAATGATTGATAATGTTTGATTTTCAGGTTGGACCTTCAAAACAGGTCAATCTTAAGCCTTCATGAAAGACCAGTGAAGCAATTCAAACTTAAGCCTTCACGGAAGAGTAGTGAAGCAAATCATCTTAAGCCTTCACGAAAGAGTAGTGAAGCAAACTCGTTTGTTGAAGATTGTTCGAGTTCTATACTCTCTGAAGGAATAGAGAGCGGACCCGTTTTATGAAGATTGCTCGAGTTCTATACTCTCTGAAGGAATAGGGAGCGAACACGTTTGTTAAAGATTGAGTCCTATACTCTCTGAAGGAATAGGGAACGGACAAGTTCGTTGAAGATTGAGTCCTATACTCTCTGAAGGAATAGGGAGCGGACAAGTTCGTTGAAGATTGAGTCCTATACTCTCTGAAAGAATAGGGAGCGGACAAGTTCGTTGAAGATTGTTCGAGTTCTATACTCTCTGAAGGAATAGAGAGCGGACACGTTTTATGAAGATTGTTCGAGTTCTATACTCCCTGAACGAATAGGGAGCGGACCCGTTTATTGAAGATTTTCCGAGTTCTATATTCTCTGAAGGAATAGAGAGCGGACCCGTTTTATTGAAGATTGTTCAAGTTTTATACTCCCTGACTGAATAGGGAGCAGACACGTTTGCCGAAGATTGTTTGAGTCTTATACTCCCTGAAAGAATAGGGAGCAGACCCGCCATTTGAAGATCTTTTCAAGTCTCACTTATCCTGAAATAGCAGAGAAGCGGATTAATCTTTTGAAGTTCTAATGGTCGGACAAACTTGATCATCTATTCTCTTTGCTCTATTCTCGTTGCACGACAATGAGCAAAGAGGGGCAGCTGTAGATGATCGATTTCGTCCGGGGACTCCGTTCGAGTTCTAGATCTAGTACGAGTTACAGTGTGGATCAGTGAGAGCCCAAATGAGCCCAAGACTGTTGGAAGCCCATCTCAAGACCAATGGACAGCAGCTGTGTGTAGAAAAAAAAGATGGACGTTGGCTTTAGCAGTTGAAATAAGCAGATAGTGGGGAATTAACTACCAGAAACGTGGGACATTTAACCACTGAAAACGAGAAGATTACGGGGGGAACGACAGAAAAAAAGGGGGGAATGAACTAAGGAGACGAGCAAGAAGATTGAAGCGGAGAATGACCATTACGAGAAGAACAAAGATTTCATTGGTTTTTTTTTACACAATAGATCAAAGAGAAAAGAACAGTGATGTAAAAATTTTCTTTCCCATATTCAAAAATCAAACAGTGTTGTCACAAAGGGATTTCCTTGGCCCTGATTCATTGGAAGCAAGCAATAGAAACAAGTCAATTGTTTTTAGCATTCGAGTATAAGTAAGTAAATTTCCAAGGTCCTTCTCTAATTCGTCTTCTGAAACTTTATTTTATTTCATTTTTATTGTTCCTTATTTGAAACTAGCAGAAGTGTAAATGAGATTACCTTAATCTTGGTTTGCTTCGTTTTGCCTAACATGGATTTGTTACGTTTGGCCATTAGTCCTGAAATCCTTTTGTAGTCCCTTGTGTTCAAGGCCAAAGCTTGCTTCGAGCACTTTCTCTATTCCCTTGAACCAATCTCAAGACCCAACTGCTCCAGCTTCAACAATTCGCATAACCTACTCCCTCCATCGTCTTCTGGTTTCATTCCACAAAACGGTTTCTTAGAATTTTCTAAAGAAGGCGCTTCCTTAGTCTCCTGCTAGTAGCCCAAAGTCGAATCCTTTTCTCTCTTATGAAAATGTCCGCTATGGGTCTCTCTTATTTCCTTCAGGAAGCGACAGTAGTTTTTTCTTCTCTGGTGTGAGCGTGAGGGGAGAGTAGGAGAAGAAAGAAGTCTGATGCGGCTGTAAGTTTAGTTTACATTAGATTAGGTTTAATTTTAGTTAGGTTATATATTAAAACTTTAGGGTTAATTATTGTTAGCCACCGTGACCTTAAGGATAGATTAGGTTTAGGCCCTCATAACTTAAGCATTTTCGTTTTAGCGCTTGTTTTAATTAGTGATATATACATATATATTTTTAATTTACGCTTCATTTCCTTTTAGTTTACATTAGATTAGGCTAGTTTATTTGTTTGTACTTCGTATAGTTTATGTATTTGATATGTTGTTTTATGTTCTTTTATTTCAGTCCTATGCATGCTTATGGTTTATTAGCAACTTAGGGTCTGAATTATTTGACCTTCATGTTAAAATGGTTTGAATTTATGTAGTATGCTGAATTTTACATTTTTGAAATTTAGTCCTTATTTTAACATGTATATATACATTTTTTAAATTTATAGTTTAGCATGTTATGATTTTGTTTTTGTATTTAGGTCACATGTGTTCATAATATGTCAATATGCATAATTTATGATTTTTAATTAAAACATATGTATATAATTTTTGCATGTCACATTGTATGATACTTTTAATGTTGTTTAATTAAATTTGGCATGACATCCACTTTTTGCATAATTTGCATGATAGCCTCACGCGCATAACTCGACATATCACATAATTAGATTAAGGGTAATACCCTTTTAATTTAAAATTGTTGAAGTGGGCAGTCATAACTGATTTGAGGTCTGCTTTTAATGATTTTAAAATAAAAGTGTATCCCGAAAGTGAAACCAAAAAATTGATTCGTTACCTAAAATTTGGGAACGAGAGAAAAAGAAATGTTCGTTTATTTAAATATATCGAGAAAAGGTTGTTATATCTTTAAGATCTGGTCTCGATATTTGTAAATAATAGAACATTCTTTATCTTTCTAAAACGACTCGGTAATTTTAATTTAATTTATTTGAGTGCTTTTGAATGTTTTT
Organism: Hibiscus syriacus; assembly: GCF_006381635.1. Lineage (NCBI taxonomy): Eukaryota > Viridiplantae > Streptophyta > Magnoliopsida > Malvales > Malvaceae > Hibiscus > Hibiscus syriacus. The sequence goes on along the minus strand of NW_024062144.1, from coordinate 59,972 downwards.
AAATTTACATCCTTGTTTAATGGGATCAAAAATCAAATTAAATTTGAATTTATAAAGTTCATTGCAAAGACGTTAATTAATCGGCTAGGTACCGATTTAGGGCGTTGTGGGGGTGCTAATCATTCCCCGCACGTAACCGACTCCCGAGCTTGGATTTTGGTAACGTAGACCTTAATTTGTTGTTTTAATTAAAATTAATTTTTATTTAAAATGACAAACCATTTTTGGGTGCCCAATCACACCCTAATCAAAGATTGGTGGCGACTCTTCGAACCGTATTTTTCGATCGTAAAGGAAATCCAAAAATTCTCGAAACGAGAGGTCTTTTAAATCGCATTTGTTTTTAAATTAAAAAGAGATAATTAAGAATTAATGTGGTTTTTTAAAATCTCACTTTTTTCACCTTTTAAGAAAAAATCGTTTTGACAATATTAACGACCACACTTCCACTTGTTTACTTGTGGTTTCCTATATATAAAGCTTTAAGGAATAGCTTCTATATTATTCTACTTTTGGAGTTGACGTAATTCCCAGTTTTATGGTCATATAACTTGGGACCTCTTGTACCCTATGCAAGAATCATACCACTGCACCTAATTCTACATATTGATTTTTACTAGCAGTTTTGTGGAACTTTGTATATAAAGATGATATGTGGGGTAGCATTTTGCCTATGACTACCACTTGCTATTTTCTTGTTCAACAGTATATGATAGTGGCCCAAATGTGGCAAGGAAAAATGACAAGATTGTTGAACCTGGAAAGACATACTTAACCACACTACCCATAATGAAAATTTAAGTAGAAAGTAAATAGAAGGTTGTTAATGCCTTGAATAGAATAATCTACATCTTAATTTATATGTCGGCTAAATTAATTGGACTTGAGCAATTGAAGAGAGATTATTCAAGATACAAATATTTCAGCTAATACATGTTGCATTACTGGCTGGACAGTAAGGTGAATATCCACTCTATTCCATACATGATAAGCAGATTTATATTCCATACAAATTAGCATTCAAGATAAGCATATTTTAGAGATGATAAATGTTTACTGCTTATATCTGACCATAATGATTTCCTACAAGCACTTTCAAGAAACTACATTTGAGGGGAGTAGAACCTTACAAAACTAAAGGGAATCAGTTCTAATAATAATGTTTTGGAGTTACCTAAAGATTAAGATTAATATAATGTTCAATGTAATCTTACCACTTATCATGGTCCTAATGGTGTCACAAAAATGCAAAGGATTGCTACACGTCAAGAAAGCAAAATAAATAAATAAATAAAATTGAAAAACCTCAAATAGACCAAATTGAATCAACCAAAGAAGATGGGTTCCAAAAGTTCCTAATCCCAGTTGCGGTTACAATTTTAAGGATAAAAATTTTGGAATCTGCTCCACCTTCTCTAACTTTTTACTGATATAATATTATTTTTTTTAAACTTTTTATAGCCAGGGTATGCAACAATTACTGCTTTTGCAATCGGAACTGATTTGAAAAATATAAAATTTTATCTCCAATCTCACATGGCCAGGTCTAAGATTTTAGATTTGCCTCAAACCAAAGAAAGTTGGAGTAAAGCTTAAACATCAACTTGCTTTGATTAGAAAGCAATCTTCATCCTACATTTTCATAGACCCAGACAACAAAAGTATATTAAAAAACCAAGAAGAAGAAAAAAGGATTTTTATTCCTTACGAATGAGACAACTGTAACCCAACGGAGAAGAAACAGAGAAGAAAATGACACCCAACAGTCGATGGATTTTTTAATCAGAAACAAACAACAACAACAACAAACAGAGAAGAAAATGGCACCCAACGGAGATAAATTCTAAATATTTCAAAAATGTATGTTGCTGCGAAAATGACACACAAATGGATGGTTTTGGATCAAGAAATGGCAGAGTGCGAAGGAGAAGAGAGACATACATGTTGGTGTCTGCAAACAGGCGACAAGCTTCGCTTGGGACAATGACTGCAGAGGCCTTAATACACGAAAATGGATGGTAAACGATCACGAAAATGACAGAGAGACATAGAAAGATATCGCAATGGAAACAAGAAAAAAAAAGAGTATTTTAGCCCTTAACACACGGAATGAAAAAATACCTAACGGGTGTGAGGGAATAATATTCCCAGGCATATTCACTGATGGAAAAAAAAATATTACCTTGAATTAGGAAAGGATACTCAACCAAACATGAGTATACTTGGTTAGGAAAAAAATATTCCTACCGAAAATCTTAAATACCTACATCCAAACGCCCCCTTAGGGTTATTCAGACTTTACTTACAGTGTTTGGGAGTTAGCAGAGCAAACGATGTGGAGATCAATGGCGGCGAGGTCCACGCAGTTGGTAGCACGGGGATTACGTGCTTCCCAAACGAACCAGGTTCTATCTGAAACTCGTAAACCTTTCAATTCCTTCCCTAAAACATCACTCTCTCCATTCCATCGTTTTTTCTCCCATTCATCTGCCAATCCAAGTGATGAATCGCGGGATCCCGAGTTGAATTTTATTGCTGGGATTGAAACTAACGCCGCCCAAGTTCCCTCTTTTGACGGTCTCGCCGGTGATGAGACCCAGATAGACAGTTTTGTCCCTGGAGATTCCAAAAACGACATGGAAGAAGAAACCCACGATTATGAGCTTGATGCTAACAAGTTAGAAAATGTGTTGTCTTTGTTGCAAAGTAAAGTTGATGGGTCTTTGGAGCCTAGTCTTAATGCTATTGTTTTGGATTTGCATGAAGATTTTGTTGTCAAAGTTCTTCAGACTCCATATATTTTGGGTGAGAATTTGCTTAAGGTTTTTCAAATGGGTAACGAGTAAACCTGGGTTTAAAGTGACTACCTCTGTTGTTGAGTCCCTTGTTAAGGTTATTTGCAGTGATGTTAAAATGAAGAATGCCTATGATTTATGGGATTTGGTTAAGGACATTGGGGAGAAAGATACTGAGGTTGACAGTTGATGTTCTTAATGAGTTGATTGCTCTGTTTTCCAAGTTGGGTAAAGGAAAGGCAGCTGTGGAGGTGTTTGATAAATTCTCGGATTTCGGGTGTATCCCGAATGAGGAAACTTATTATTTCACCATTGAAGCTCTGTGTCGACGGTCTTTTTATGATTGGGCTTGGTCTGTATGTGAAAAGATGCTTGATGCAGGGAGCTTACCTGATGATGAACGATTGGGAAAGATTATATCTTGGTTTTGTAAAGGGGGTAAGGCTAAGGAAGCTCACGTTGTTTATTCGTCGGCTGAGGGGAAAAACAAGAATCTTCCTCGGTCTTCTGTTAATTTCTTGATCAGTTCACTCTGTAAGAAGGATGAAACAGTGAAGTTAGCTTTGGAGATGTTGGACGGCTTCTCCGGAGAACCAAGAAAATATGCAATCAAGCCATTCTCAACTGTTGTTCGTGGTCTGTGTAGGATGAAGGATGTTGATGAAGCGAAAAAGGTTCTTCTGAAGATGATTGAACAGCGCCCACCTCCTGGAAATGCAGTTTTTAATTCAGTTGTTGGTGGCTACTCGAAGGTTGGAGGTATGGACAAAGCAAAGGAGGTGATGAAATTGATGGAGGATAGGGGTTTGAAACCTGATGTTTACGCCTACACTGTTGTGATGAGTGGTTATGCAAAAAGTGGCCAAATGGATCAAGCTGGCGAAGTATTATCGGAAGCCAAGAAAAAGCATATGAAGCTGACTCCAGTGACTTATCACACTCTAATTCGTGGATACTGCAAACTTGAACGGTTTGATGAGGCATTGAAGCTGTTGGCTGAAATGAAAGATTTTGGGGTCCAACCTAATGTTGACGAATACAATAAACTGATACAGTCTCTTTGCTTAAAGGTCTTGGATTGGCAAACAGCCGAGAAGCTACTCAATGAAATGAAGGAGAACGGCTTATACCTCAACGGAATCACCCGAAGTCTTATAACGGCAGTTAAGGAGCTGGAGGCAGAGGGAATGAACAGCTTGGAAGCAAGTACTACTAAAGTTTAAAATCTTCGCTGATTTTAGGAAATGGATATCACATGCTGAGGTTCAACCCTAAATTTTGTAGCCTCCCCTCCCTTATTGGCATTAGATGAAAAGGTGAGGCCAGTGTTTGTTTTCTTTGTTGTCATATATTTACATGAATCAACTGAGACCATGTGTGTGTGTTTTAGAAGTTTCTAGGGATGCATTTTTGGGTACTTTATGCATTTAAATTTGGAACACAACCTTCCTTGTAGAATTGGTTTTTGTTTCTTTGCAAGTGATTAAGGATCTGTTCAACATGTGTCGATTTATATTGGAAGTTCTATGGTTATTTCTACTGAATTAGGGGATTATGTGCCACATTTACTGTTCGACAAGTGAATTACGGCCCTGCTTTGGAACCTCAGATCCGTCTCTTGAGCGATCTCCCTCACCAGCCTGTGGAACGGAAGCTTACGGATCAACAACTGCTTACTCTTCTTGTACTTCCTGATCTCCCTCAACGCCACCGTCCCAGGCCTGAAACGGTGTGGCTTCTTTACACCTCCAGTGGCTGGAGCCGACTTCCTGGCACCTTTGGTTGCCAGCTGCTTACGTGGCACCTTCCCTCCTGTTGATTTCCTGGCTGTTTGCTTTGTGCGAGCTATCGGTTAACTGACGATGATCGGAAGAATGTGTTTGGATGCAAAGAAAATCAACGGAATTTGGTGATCGATGCGAAGGGGAAATGGATTTGGCAATATATAAGAAATTTCAGAGAGCGCGCGGGAACTTCGAAAATTTACAATGGCAAAAATAATTTGTTTTGTTTTAGTACTTAAATTTTTATTTATTTTAAAATTATATTTAATGTTTACTTTTTATTTTATTTTAGTACATCGCATTTAGAAACTTAATGGGTGAGTTGTATGTGACACTTTTTATAGGTAATGATATTATTCATCAGTCAACTATCTTTTTATTTTTATTTTGATCACTAAAGTTTTATTTTTTTGATTTAATTACTTAAATTTTAAATTACTCCTAATTTAATCACTCTTAACTTTTAAATTTATTTTTTTATTTTAATTATATATTAACAAATTAATAATAAAAATGTCATGTCAAAAAAATTATTAATAATATAAATTAGAGTGATTAAAATATGAGTAATTTTAAGGTTAAGTAGTTAAACTAAAAAATTTTAAACTTTAGAGACTAAAATAGAATGAAAAGATAGTTAAATGATGAATGATGTAATTTGTTCATAAAAAATATAGTGAAATTTTAATGGAGAGTATTAAAATAAAATAAAAGTAAATGTTAGATATAATTTTAAAATAAATAAAATTTAAGAACTAAAACAAAACAAAAATAATAACTTGAATACTAATAGTATAGTTTATTCTAGAGTATATTATATTCATCAATGGCTGTGGATAATTTTTGAGTCGGCGATCCGGGTCATGACAGTAATTTACGCTTAGGTTTTTCTTGTGCTAATTAAAAATAAAATTACGTATAAAATTAAGTGATTACAAGGTAAATTTTGATATACTTTTTTTTATTAAGCTAAGTTGATTACTAAATAATATATGTTCTAAATACTTTCAATCATTTGTTAATGTACGCTCAATCACCTTATTGTAATCGCTAGTGTTCAAACCTAAAACCTCTAAGAACAATAACGATTCCTTTAACTATTGAGGTAAGTTAGTTCGTGTATAAATTTCATATACTTAATTAAAAAAACACAATTATATATGAATTTGGTATATTTAATGTATAATATAATATACAAATTTTATTTTTGTGCAACTATATATATAATTTTTTTATTAATATGGGATAAGTACAAGATAATATCTATTCAAATATATCAATAAACTTTTCGACATTGAACGATCACATCGCTAGCATCCATAGTGCTGAAATCAGGATCATCAAGGAATAACAACAATTCTTTTGTCAGGAAGACCATTTGGTTTGTGCAACTAAATATATAATTTTTAAATGTTACTTTTATAAATCGCTAATAATAATATTAATATGACATTTTTTAAATTCACAAATTATTTTACAATTAAATTAAATATATAATTAAACATGATTTACTTAAAAATAATTTAATAATGTAAAATACTTAATTTTTATTTGAAGTTGTTATGATTTACTTAAAATTTTAATTTTATAATTTTTAATATAGTTAATCATTTACTGTTTTCTATTTATAAATGAAAAATGTATAGATAAATAATAGAATGTAATTGCTTTTATATTTAAATAAAAAAATTAATGGAATAAGTGGATATTTCTTAAATTATAAAGATACGTTGAATTTTCATCAAAATTCTATAATTGTAAATTTCAATATTCACCTGTAGTCACTAGTCAGTCATGGCAAATTTACGCTTTAACCCAGAAAAAAGTGAATTTGGATTTAATTTAAGTAAAAAAATAAAAGGTCCATTAAATATAACTTTAGAAATTCACGAGACTTACCTTCTGTAACAAGTAACAAAATTAAACATAAAACTTTTCTGAACATATAGATGCTTCAACAAGATGGTTCAGGCAAGACTGCCACTTCAAGCTTCTAAACCATCAAGTTTCCAAGTAGTACTTACTATGACCATCTCTTCTTCGAAGTAAAATCTTTAGATACAGTTCGAGTTTGCTTCTTAATTCTCTTCGAATCTCGACTGGTCGACACTTGCCTTTGCCTCGAAGAAGGTGGTTTAGACTTGTGATTCATCGATATTTCCCTTACTGGAGTAACTGGTTCAGGCATCGAATGGCAATCAGTTTGTCTCATAAAAGAGCTTGAAACTTTTGCAGGTGCTGATTTCTGCTGTCCCTTTAAAGAGGAGTTACCGTTCTCGAAACTAACTTCCTCGGCTTTGGAAAGCGGAGTTTGTGGGCCGTTCTTCTGGGAGGAATCCAAATCAGATGAGGAAGGGCTAGTGGTACTATCCATGTCGTAGAGGAGGTTATCCAACATGGGTGGAATTTGCCAGTAGTTTGGACTTGAGGTAGAGGAGGAACTCTTTGAAGCCTGGTCAGCTGGACAATCTGCATGTAAATACAGGTATGAATAGTTCTTTTCAAATTTATTTAATTTAAAATAGAGCTGATAAGAAGTACTCACCTTTTGTTCTAGAACCACCATGTCCTTCTTCAATCGAGTAATTATCGTGTTCTTTCTGCGTATAATGTCCTCCAACTCAGATACCCTCTGTTATCAGAACACATTTACACTCAAAGAAACCGGAGGGAGAAGAATAGCAAGTGAAAAAGGTGAACAAAAATGAAAATTACCTTCAAAGTAGCCACATTGGATGACTGGACAGAAGTGTTTAGTTCCTTTATGATTGCATCCTTCTCTTCACATTCCCTCTTAAGATTGTAAATATCTTGTTCTATTGCAAGGTTGTTCAGCTGCAAATGAGCATGCACAACATCAAACCAAAAACATGTTGAAGCCTTTGACAATAAATAAAATGGGATTCCGGTAATCCAAATGACCTAAATTCTCCATCACCTGGATTTCTGATGCAGATGTGACGTTCGAAGCCCAGTCCGACAAATCTGACATGCAGCGCTCCTCGTGCTCTGTCTTGTTTGACAATGCCATATCGTTCCCACCCGAGTTTTTGTAAGTTTTTTACAATGTAGTTACCCCACATCAGAGAACAAGGGAGAATAAAACCAGTTCAATCAAGTGAAAAGAGAAGATAATTCACATGTAACTTCCATAAATCGGATTCTTACTTTAAACTGTTCTCGATGCTGATAGCAAATCCAACAACAACAATCACCAACCTCTACACTCCCAGAACCAAAAGTTCCATTCAAAGAAGATTCTACTTCAGTTTTCGCCCGTGTTCCCGGCTTCTCTTCGGTGTTATTCAGCAGTTCACATAGACTGTCTACCTTCTGCTGCATGCTTGAAAGCACCTCATCCTGAAAATTCATTTATATAAAATCAAATCAGATTGATTCAGGATAATTCTGCACTTAAATGAATTGCAAAAAGTTCGAATTCGATTCAAAGTTTAACCGGGAGATTGGAGTTTTTATACTCATTGAAAGCAAAATAATCGAATCCAAGACATCTGATTTTGAATTTTAAGTGTTCAATGACCATAGTCCATAGATAAGTATCTGTTACAGAGTAATTGACTCAAGCAAATGAATATGTAACTGATGATAGAGATATGTATGTAGGTAATCAGAAAGCAATTTAACACCAAATATCTTCTTAAGCATGCATAACGGAATCAAAACTTCATTAGATTAACAAGAAATCATTGTGAATTAATTGAACGCTAAAACTCCATGGATTAGTAAATAAGAACACCCAAGAGAGTAACAGTATTAAAACTAAATTGAAAAATTACGCAAACAATTGCTACTAAAATTAAACGGTAAATCAGAAAACAAACCCTTAGCTCAACCGATTTCTTGAGTTGGCAAATCAACCAGTTCTTCTTAGACTCAACAGTCGCCACGCCGATCACCGCCACGATCAAGAACCTTTCAACCGGACTAAATAGCTCCCAGGCCACGGCCTCCTCTAGGCCCAACCCGCCTCCTATAGCTCGAGCCGAGCTGGCTTCCTCGGCATTCAGGAGGTGCTCCTGTAGGGAAAGCCGAGACAACCGCTTAGAAGAAGGAACAACCGGCCGGCTGCGCTTTGTAAAGTTGGTTGAGAGGGCGTCGAGGGCAAGGAGCGAACGGGGAAAGAGAGACCGACGATGGTGGCGCCATGTCAGCTACACCGGCTTTTTCCATCGCCAAACGACGAAGACGAAGATACAGATGGAGCGTTTGAGTATATAAAAGATTCGATTGAGTCCGTAATTGGTATGAAATTAGGAAACAAATTTGAATTTCGATCCTTTTTAAGTAACAAGTGTTGTTCAAGGGATTTAACACGAGGGAAAGGGGAGAGAGATATGTGCATGAGATTGAAAAACACGAGTTTCTCCGCGTATCCAGTTGTTTCAAATGTATTTTCTGGATAAACTACAAAAATTTCACTAATGTTTGAATAGATTTTTGTTTTCTCCCACTAAGGTTTCAAAAGTAATAAATCAGTCATTCAAGTTATTCATTTATTATAAATTGATCACCTGCCGTTAACAAGCATGAAGAAATTCACAACTGAATCGTTTAAAGCTTATTTGGACATGGTTGACCGTCACACCGAAAAGTATATGATAATCTACAGTCCCTTAAGATGAACATGAAGAAGATGAAGAAGCAAAATAGATTGGGATTGAACGTGAAGAGAAACCGAAAGAGAAAGAAGGGCTAGTCTAATAGGATATTGTGGAAGTTGAAATGAAACACGAAGACATGAGTGAAGTTAGCAAAATGCTTGTTTCTTATGAAGCAAATGAAGAACAAGAAATCTCAAAAGTTGAAGTAGGGGTTGAATATGCTTTGGTGAAGGATAAAAGTACCAAACTTGTAGAAGAAACAAGTGTAGAATCAAGGATGGATTGAAGGAGACGAGTAGGACAGTCGCCCCTTAAAAATTTAAAATTATGTGTTATCCCTGTGTAGAATCCTAAGATCAAGAACGTGAAAATGTAGTAAAAGAAACCCAACAAGATTCAACATTAAAAGAACAATTTTTTTATTGAAGTTTCACTTGATGATATTAGAAAGCCACCCCTGGAAGAAAAATGAATTCACCATTGAAGACTTGCAGCAACAAGAAGCTGAAGCAGAAAAGGAAGAATGAGAAGATTAAATTGAAGCTGACGAAGAAGAACCCTTTTTCAAGCTTCGGGTTCCCTTATTCCTTAGATTTCTTGACGATTCTTAATTTAAAATTTTCCCAAGCCATATGTTTCTCCGTTTCCACGCTTCTTCTCACCTATTCCTTCTTCCTCGTTGTCAACGCCTCTATTATCAAACTCCTTTTTCTCCATGGGAGAACCTCGAAGAAACATTGTATGTTCTCATCGATTCTTTCACCTTACAAACCCAAATTTGCAATTTCTTGTTAATCATCTCATCGAAAACTATGGCTTTCTATGTTTTGTTATTTTGATTGATGGGTTCAACAATGGAAGGAGAAGGTGAAACAATCCTAGGACAGTGGAGGTATCCAAGGAGACTTTGGTGTGCAGCATGAATTTTATCAAATGGTTATCGAAGGAGAGGAAGCAACTGGTGGTCAAACCAAAGGACAGTGGAGATGAACCAAAAGAAGAATCATCGTTGACTTTAATCCACACCCTATCTTTGAAAAACATTTGACTCTCTAGCGTGACGGTCAACCCAATCCAAGTAAGTTTTAAATGGTCCAGTTGTGCATTCCAACACCAATTTGTAATAAATTGATAATATTAATGATTGATTTGTTACTTTTGAAACTTTACTTAAAAAAATAAAAATTTACTCAAACATTATACCATTTGTGTAATTTACATTAAATCTGACATTTTGGTGGCTGGCGTCATAGTTTGCATGGGATTGAAGTTTTCACCCTATCCATGATAACTTGATCGGAAAAGACCTTTCTTTTCGGTGCTGATGTGCGTTTGGTTCACGGAATGTAATATTACTTTCGGGAATAAGATTATCGGAATATAACATTATTGAGAATGTTACATTACTGTGTTTGCTTTGTTTGACAGGAATATAAGATTACAGTGTTTGGTTGAAGGAATAAAATATTACTGTAATGTATATTTTACTAAATTGTCCTTGTTCTATATTTTTTAACAAGTTGAATTCTAAATATTTAAATGAAAATTATTTATATAAAAATTCATCGATAATATATTACTTTATTATTTAAATATATCATACATTATTTTAATTTTAATTAATATTAAAATTTACATAATTTATCTAAACATATATTAAAATTTTACATCAACATTTAACTAAATAAGCATATGAACATTATAATAGATGAACCATTTTACTCCTACTAAAATGTACAAAGATGACTTTAGAGAATATTTTTAATTTATTAATTATAAAATATATTATTATTAGTATTAAAAAATAATAATATTTTTACTTTTTAATTTATAAAATCATATAATATTTATATTATCTAAATCATTTTTTCTAGTACTTTTTGTATTACTTGAATTGCTGCTAGGAGCCTTGTAGTATCTATATTATACCACTTGGTATCGATACTTCCTGCAAACAATTCAAAACTTTGACCATTGGAAAACAACGGTATCGATATTGTCAAAGGAGTATCGATACTACTATTCATATATAAAATTATATTAATTTAATTTTTGTTATTCTTTTAAAAGTTTTACGTTAATCTTTGATTTGACAGTATCAACTTTCACACTTTAATGTGAGAATCAAACACAAAGTGTAGTCGAAAGTGAAGCCAATCACAAAATTACATTGCCACAACAATAAAATTCAGTAGAAAGTGAAGCAAAGCATTTGCTTATGTCAAATTGCAATGTTTAATCCGGAGAATCGAGATTATACCTTAACAACATGTTTTTGTAGTAATTGTCTAAAGCTCTCTGCATTAGCTACCCCTTCAGCTATAGGACAGCCACAGCCACAGACACATCATACAATACTATATATATGAGAAAAGATAAGCTCTAAAAGATGGCAACAACCAAGCATACAAAACTATATATATGAGAAAAGGCAATGCCCTCTACCGCAGGATCTAGTCGGTGTGTTCCGACTTAGGTCCTTCGCTTCCCTTGAGTGCGAAAACTCTCATCTTCAAAATCTGTTGATCTTTTCGTCCTTGTACAGTGCTGGCTGCGTGAGGGCCCTCCCCCATCTCTTGCATCCGGCATCACCCTCCCTTTCGTCTGAGAATGCTCAATTGAGGGAAGTGCCCATCCTCTCTGACCTGTCTGCCTGTTTTATCCACTGCTGTTAGCCCCTGAGACAATAATTGCAGCAAAATATATGATTCGAGGTTACAGGATGGGAAAAAAAGTATTACCTTAATATTATTCAGGCCGTTACACCAACTATAAATTTGTAAAGTGAAAAACTGAGATAATAAAAAAAAACTAAATGAAGAAACGAGGCAACCAGTCTTGCCTTTTTCCCCTTATTCCGTGATGCAAAATTACAAGGGAAAAACATTGTAGTAAGACATATATTACCTATGGTATCATGGCCAATAAAACTCTCAGACCAAACAGGCAAATACTTTTGGGCTTTTCCATTCCAAGATTCTTCAAAACAAGTAAGTTCATCTGGAAAATTCACCAATTCAGAAGATTTACCTTTAAACTGCCATTGGACCAGTTAATCTACTTTTATCAACAAATATACAACAACACTCTATTGCATGTAACACAAACTTGCCTTCATTCAAATTATGCAAGGTTTGTATTGTATCCACCCTACCATCTGAATTCAGCTTTCTCATGACAGAATGACCCTAAAAAATATTCTCATCATAATCCAAAGTACAAAAGACTCAAAATTTAAATTTGTTCAGAGAATTCTTCCACCTCAAAAGTTAACCGGTGGAAGTTTAAACATGTTACCAGCTCAGAGAATTCTTTCCATGAAATGAGCGACACACCGAGCTCTTCGACTTCCTTCTTCTGCTTGTTGGAAACATTTGCAAAGATGACAATAGCTGAAGAAAGAAGATAAATACTTCAGTTGATGAGATTTTGTTGTGGAAAATAAGTAACCTTAATTTCAAAGCTCCTAATTAATGGAATCTGGACTTACTTTTTATGTAAGAACAACATGCTGGAACACATAATAGGATCTGTCCAGGATGAAAAAAACATAATATGAATCAAAACTTAAAATGAAATGCAGCTGAAAAAAAAAGAATTATTGCCTGCAATCGGAGGAAGCAAAATTCATATAACATTATCTAATGACCACATTGCTTCATTTTGCAATGACAACTTACAGCAGGGAGTTTGTTCTCTTGAACAAAGGCTATTTAAACTTCTGCAATGGTTGACGATGGACTCCACTGCATTAGCACCTGCAGCAACGTAAACCAGATAAATTATCAACTCGAAATGAATTAAATAATGAAGCTTGAACAGTAAATAGAGTAATGGAATTTCCAAGAGAATCATATAGAGGTACATATGTTACAGCTTGACTGTTACAAGCTTGTAGAAGAAAGGCAAACAAACAAATTATACAATATAAGCTTGTAAAGTTGTGATAGTGACTTGAACAAGTGGTTATCGTCTCAATTGCAATTCCATACACCTCCATGGCAATGATCCAATCCGGACAATTGGACCTGTATATACCGTATCGGTCTCCCTACAAATGTGACCGTAAATGTTTCCTCTGTTAATAATAATTGTGTTTAAACTGGCTAACTTTGGTTCCTCATGGCAGAACCTATTCTGAGAGCAGCATCATAAGCCTCCTGATATATGATCTATACATAAGGACCAACTTACTGCAAAAGCAAAGGAAACTGAACTGTGTTATCAAATAAAAGGAAAGAGCTTTAAGCTGATAAGTAAACCTCGATTTTCAGTTCGGTTAACATGTTGCATGTATCCACCTTACCATTTGAATTTAGCTTTCTCATGACAGAATTCTCTTGGACCACCAAAGCCCCCAAAGGGGTCACCACCAAAATTAAAGAAAGGATCTCTTCCACCTCTGCCTCCTTGCATTTTCTGGAACCCTCTAAACTCTGAAAAAAGAAAAAGAAATATGAATTTCAAAGAAAGAACACAAGCATTTAAATTACTCATATAACATAACATAAATCATGCGAACGAGTATCAAATAGAGCAACACAATCAATTCAGTCCAAATTATTGAACTTCACATATATTTAAAGAAAATACCCCAAAAAATCCACCGCAACCGTATCACAATTTAGAAGCAAAAATCAATCCATACCCTAAAACCTAAATATTAGAGGAACAATTCTGTAACGAACAATCGCAAAAAATAAGAAGTAATCAATGAACGGTTAGAATGTGGTCATCGAAACACATCCACTAAATTTCAATCAAAATTGAAGCCTAAAAATGGAGAACGAATGAGAGAACCTTGGATATAGAGAGGAGATTAAAGTAAATTTGGGACGATTGAACCCTATGAGCTTCTCTCGCCAAATCGAAGAAGCTGAATTTTTTCATTCACATAAGCAAGCAAACGTGGAGAAGGGTATTTTAGCCCATTAAGAACTAGAATAAATAAATACCTAGGTGAGACGTGGGAATAACATTCCCAGTAATTCAGACCCAAAAAAATATTAGTATTTACTTTTTACCTTCAATTGGGAATATGTTTCATCCAAATATGGGTATCTTTTCCTCTCAAGAATCCAAAAATCCGTGAACCAAACAGCCCCGGTTTCATCTATGGTCCTGTTCAATCAACAAAAATGAAACAATATGTTTTTAGACAGAGAATGAAGTGTGAGAAAAGCAAGGGTCAGAAACTAGGCACTGTCTAGTTATTTCTGTTTGAAGGCATGTCTTGCCCCGCATATGTTGTGCTCTGCTTGCCTTAGATCCAAAGCATTTGGGCCTCCACCCCAATTATATTATTGTAAATTGGCTTAATACAAAAACAAGTGTACAAATTATACCTTAAATTAAGTTTAGATGACTATATAAATTTTCATTAAAAATAGGTGTTTGACGTTTTATCCGTCCTTTTAGTTTTCTAATATTTTCTCCGTTACACTTTTAGGTGCATACACAATATTAATCGTTAAAAAATCCATTAGGTGTCATGTGTCATGTTTATATTTTGATTTAATGCAAAAATAAGTATGCAAACTATACTCTAAACTAATTTTATGTTCTTATTTTTTTTCTAAAAGTAGGTGTCTAACATTTTCAACGTTATATTTTTTAGGTGCTTACGCAATAATGATCATTAAAAAATCATTAAGTGATAAGTATCATCTTTATATTTCTTAATTTTATTTAAAAAACTTAATAATAATATTATTTTTATTAAAAAACAAATTAAAAATTAAAAAATCCTACAACCCTAAAATATTTTATCTTAACCCCATTATCATTTGTCGCCAGTCATCAGTGACCACATTTGCCATTGTCAAATAGTCACTTAAGGGTGAGCATTCGATTGAGTTGATTTAAAAATTCTTGAGTTATTCGAGTTGACAAGTTGTATTTTATAACTCAAACTTAACTTGAAATTTTTTTTGAGTCAATTTCTTCGAGTTTCTCTACTAATTTTATTATAACTATTTGTAATATTATGGCAAGAATTTGTTCCAATTTTTCGACTTTCCCTAATCATATAGGATATATATATATATATATATATTATTCTTTTCACATTATAATGTTATTTAATATATCAAATACAATCTAAAATTATAAAATATATCCATGATATTATATTTTAAAGAAAGTATTTTGAGGGTAAAATATTAATGAGAGTATAAAGGAGTCAAATAATTGATGGGAAGAAAGAATTTGCAAACAATTGTAGTCAAAAGACCAAATTGAGTAACATGCAAAGTTAAAGGACTAAATAAAAAAGAGAGTACATGTTTAGTGAAAAAGTAAGAATTGAAGTTATATAGGTATTATATTATGGTATATGAGCATGTGGCTCAAATTTGGTAAAAACAGTTTTAAATAAAGGATGAATTGAAGAAATAAGCAAATTATTAAAAAAAAGAGGGACTAAATTGAAAAATATAAAATTTTATCATCAAAAGAGGAATTTAAAGTACATATGTATTCTACCATGGTTTAGGAGCATGTGGTTCAAATTTGGTAAAAAATGACTTAACATGAAAGAGGAATTGAAGGAATAATGAAACTATGGACTAAATCATAAAACTATCAAAATAATTAGTCAATTATTTTTCAGTAACTCGAAATTTTTAAAATTTCAACTCAATTCGAACTCAAAAAATGAATTGATAATTCAAGTTAACTTGAATAAATCAAATAACTCGACTTGAGTAACTCGAAATTGAAAAAAAAATTCTATTTTCGAGTCGAGTTTTGCTCACCCCTATCACTCACTAGTCGTCGGTCCTCCATTGTCGATTATCCCTCTTGTTGTGGTCTTAATCCTCTTAAATCAAGAAATCCAAACTTAAATCCCTAAACCTAATACTCAAATCCCTAAAACTAATTCCAAATTTATCATTCTCACCCTAAGTTAAATATTTCTTAGTGAACATTTCTTTAAACACCTAAAGTTAACTTATGGTATAGTTCAGACATTTATATTAACATTAAGCAAAAATCTATACATGGCATGTATCACTTAACGGTCGTTACTGCGTAGGCACCTAAAAGTGTCATTATGGGTGTTCAAATTTTGAACTAATTCGGTTAACCGATCGAACCAAATTAGTTCGATCGGTTAACGGTGAAGAAAATTTTTAGAATTTGGTTAACTGTTAATTCGGTTTGAAATCGGTTAATTAACTGAATTAACCAAATTATTAAATATATTATATATAACATATGGGCTCAGCCCAAACCATTTAAAACTCAATTAATAATTTAAGATACAATAACTTTTAAACCTAAATCAATATTAATTAATTAAAAATTTTATATAAAATTTATATTTTATAATTATATATTATTTAAATTAATTGTAAACTATTTTTTTGAATTAAAAAATATTAAATATATTATATATAACATATGGGTTCAACCCAAACCATTTAAAACCCAATTAATAATTTAAGATCCAATAACTTTTAAACCTAAATCAATATTAATTAAAAACTTTATATAAAATTTTTATTTTATAATTATATATTATTTAAATTAATTAGAAACTATTTTTTTGAATTAAAAATTATTTAATTTTTATATAAATTAGAAAATTTAAAAATTTTCGGTTAATTCGAAAATTAACCGAATTAACCGAAATTTATTATGTTCGGTTAATATTTTCGAAAAAAGTTCGGTTAATGGTTATTCGGTTCGGTCGACCACCGAATTAATCGAATGAACAGCCCTAAGTGTCACGGAGAAAATATTAGGTACCTATTTTTAATGAAAAAATCTTTAGACACTTAAAATTAAATTAAGGTATAGTTTGGACACTTAATTTTACATTAAGACTTATGAATTTAGACAATGTCGTGTTGTTTTTTTTATTTTAAATAGTCCATAATAATTACCAGAGTAATATATTTATATTTTTTATAAAACATTAGCAATATATAAGCCAAGTTTGACGCAAAAACATTGTTTAATGTATATATATATATATATATATATATATATATATATATATATATATATATATATATATATATATATATATATATATATTATTTTAATGGTGAAGGAACTCGTCACGCCGGGGTTACGAGTTTCGATGGCTAGAAATTTGAAAATTTAGACCGTTGGATTGATCGTTGTTGAACGGGCAATATTTTTTTTAAAATTCAATGAAACTCGTCACATCGGTGTGACGAGTTTCAACGGCTGTTTTCAATTTGAAAACCAGTCGTTTATAGCCATTGGGTAGAGTAGTATAAATAGAGGTTTAGGTTGAATTGATTTTTCACTTGAAATCAAACATTCTATTGAGAGTAAAAACTTTTGTGTTAAAATGGCCTCAAGAGAAGAAATGTTATATCTTGATGATGTTCATATTTCGTCGACCAAGTTGACTACTGTAAATTTAATTTGTTTTATTTCATTTTAGTTTTGACAAAATTATAGTATTAATAATAATTATTTATGTAATTGTATTAAATAATTTATTTTCAAATTGTAGCGAGAAGGACGAGGCATTCGTCATCGAGGAATGACGAATGAAGAGCCACATCAGTGGATGGTGATATATCTTTCACAATCCAGAGTTATGGAGCGATGTTTCTTCGTCGATTTAAGGTGATGTCGGTACTGATATCAGCGTTGATTGAGCGTTGGAGGTCCGAAATGTATACGCTTCATTTTATTTGTGGTGAGTGATGATAACATTGGAAGATGTCACATATCAACTTGGCATTCCGATTAATGGTATGCCATTGGTGCTTCGCAACACTTATTAGCGAGATGTTGTTATTTCAAATTTAATGGGAAAAGAGGCTCCAACCATGTTATTGATGGGTTGAGGATACAGATGGCATGGTTGGAAAGAGAATTTAGAGTAGATGAACAATAAATGGAGCAAGAGGTGATATATACAGCTCGAGCATATCTTATGACGTTGATTGGAGGGATCTTGCTACCGGATAAATCGGGTAATTTGGTGCACCCAATATCTTCTAGTATTGAACGATTTCCTTGATTGTCACCAATATATTTGGGGTTCTGCAATTTTGGTCTTTTTGTATCGTGAACTTTGCAAGGTGACCATAGTGGTTAGAGGAAAAAAGAGGATGTAGCGGGTTGTTTAGTTTTGCTCCAATCATGGACGTGGTATCGTCTCCCATTTTTGACGTCTATTACATCCGCTCCTATGGAGTTTTCTCTCGCCACAAGGTAAATTCCTATATTTAAAGTTTTTATATTTATAATATTTATTTAAATATTTTGAAAGTGACAATAAATAATGTAATTTTTTTAGATGAAGACACCAAATAACTGATACAAAGTTGTCAGGTGTAACCAAAGTAGATATTCGGATGAAGATTGATATCGCCGATAGACATGCGATAAATTTTAGTATTTTTTGCATTAACTTTGAAATTTTAATATTAGTTGTTTAATTATACTAACATAATACTTTTGACAGTTTAATTGTATGTTTTATTATGAGTCGAATATCCAACGGTGTCTACGGCCAATGTTCTTTGAAGGAGTGGAGACATGTTGTGCCATAACACCATTGCTCCATTTCGCAATTGTTGAGATCCATGTCGCCGATAGAGTTTTGTGACAATTTGGGTTTCACCAACCGATAGAAATGTCCATATTTAACATGGACGATTTGTATAAAATAGATGCGTGTGGGAATCATAGCGAAGATTAGCCGAGGAAACATGTTATATTCATACATCAATGGAAAAATAAACATTTACATTTGCCTAATTGTTCCGAGCTACTACCCGAAGATTTTGATTTCAATGTTTCTCCCTACCTCCAAAACTATAAAGCAAATGGGAAACCATACTTGACAACGCCGGAGGAACGGTCATAATGGGAAATAATGAAGGCAAAATATTGAAAAAAAAATCATCATCTTCATCAACATATTCATCTTGCTTCTGCCAATTATTATCCATTGCAAGAAAGTTATGGTGGATATGATGCATATCAATCATTGATGGATAATCAAACGACGTGGGAAGAAAGTTTATGGGATCAAGTGCCACCTTCATAACAATTTTCCTCAGAATTGGAAGAAAGAGGTCCATGGGATCATCTTGTTCAATACAGACAATCTCAATCTCATGGAGATTTCGGTGTGTAATTTGAGGTGATGACGTCAATGATGGCATTAAATACCTTGAATACTCCATCATTTTCACCTGAATATGTAAATCAAAGTGGTGGAGTAATGTTCATTACACCAGAACCGGAAGAAGACGAAAATGATGAAGGTGGACGACCACGGCGAAATCGACGAGCACCATGTCATTACTATTCTACCACTCCTGGACATCAGCAAGAATTGAGCAAATATAAGTAATAAATTTGTTTATTTAATTTTTTGCACTCAATATTTAATTGTATAAAAAACCATTGATATGTAATTGATAACTCCTTAAAAAGGCTTTATTTTTAGTCTTTTTACTTAAGTTATTGCTCGTCTAAACTAAGTGATCATAGAATATTAGTTGCATTTAGGTTATAATTGCATGTGGTGGATAAATTTTGCCTAGACGAGATTTATTCGGGTTAACTGATCCTGCTGAGGAGAAAGGGTTGTGTGATTGTGTGTGTGCAGGAATTAACTTAGGAAGAACATTTCAATCGTGACAATATACTTCACGAGGTCCAGTTGAATACAGAAGACAAAGACAGTGAGGAACAAATTTATCTTTCCAAGGAAAGGTTTATCTCGCAAGTCTGAAGCGGATCTGATGAATTGCTTATGTCACATGCCAGCTGTACGACTACCCTCACGTGCAATCAAGCCCCCAAGATTCTGACAATAGCCAACCACATTTCCTTTTTTTATCTTGGGCAAGAAAACATGGGTATTTAGGGAATCTTTAATTATGCGAAACCCTAGGAGATTTTCCTTAATAAATACCCAGTCACAGCCGCCAAAAAACAAGGAGGCAATGAAGCAAGAACAACTTTAACTGAAGTATGGAATGAGAAACTACAGTGCTTTGCCACCGTTCTCCAACCTGACCGTCCTTGGTTTCCTCCATATCAAGGCTATAGTAGAGTGGTGGTTAGGCCTCGAGAGAGGCTGGTTGCCAGGGCAGACGTGGTGCTCGTCGGAGATATCACGATAGAGCCCCCTGTTTGGGAGTTGTTCTTCATTTATTCTTAATTTCTTTACTTTGTTTTAGGATTGTATTAAACGATGATACCTTTGGATAACGTTTGGTAACACCATGAACTAGTTTACTTGGTGCTAGTTTTTATTTTGCCAAGACAATTATTTTATGTTTTATGAATGATGCATTATGATTTTGCTTTTGTTTGTTTTGTTCATTGTTTCAATATTTTTCCTTGACACTGTAAGAGCTTCGAGAGATTGCCTGGGATCTAGGTAAAACACGTCTAGAGATTGTAAGAGCTTTGAAAGATGGTCGTTTGTCTAGACACTAATTCTTAGATTCGAGAGAATTAAGATAGATATACGTGAACAATGGAATGTATACGAGATGGTGATATTCTAACCTGCCTACCTTAGAGATAAGGAGCGGGTTTCAATCGACTAAAAGGGATAGACGCTAGAGTAGGATATACAACAATTATAGTTTACGCTGAGGGGTATTGCTACAACAATAGTCTGACAAACCAAGGGTTGTAGTTAACGCTGAGTAGTATTGCCATAACAACAGTCTAAGAATACTCAGTAATCCTGTCGGGCAACCTAAGCATATCATAAAAAATATTTCTAGACTTAGAATAATTTCTTTTCATAGAAAAAAACTAATGTGAGTGCTATGTGAAAAGTCTGAATATGTGAGGTTGTTTTGAATATATTTGAACAACGATTGTCTTTGCCTTGCTTATTTTAATTCATTAGTTTTGCATATTTATTTTGTCTCGACCAAACTTTTCTACAACCATACTTTATAATATTTTCTTGCTTTGACATTCGCATAATATATTGCTAATTGTCTTTCTATTTTGACAAGAATTCAGGAACTAGCTCGTGACAACTAGTTCTAGTTGTGGTGAAACTTAAAATTCCCTACTAATTCCTGAGGAGACGATAACTCACTTACCCTTTATTACTTGATTTGACTATGTATACTTGCATAGAATTGCTTGCCTTAGCATATACATTTACAAGTGATCAAGTTTTTTGGCTATGTTGCCAGGGATCGACAATTGACGGATTTTTTTAAACTGTTTGCCATAACAAATTTTTATTTATTGTCCTTTTTACTTAGTAAGTTTGACTCGTTTAATTATTATTTTGTATTTTCTTTTTAAGGTTTTTATCATTGCATGACCCTGAGATCTGCTGGTAAACTATTTTTGAACCTGAAATTGAACAGTTGTTTAGAAAAAGATGACATAACCAACGAGCCAGAGAGTATATGAACCAACTACAGTTTTAAGGTAACAACAATATGGGAGATCAGTCAGATCCTGATGTAGAAGTAAATAATTTTCCTAGATAAATTGCAAGTCCACGAGCGCTATGAGACCACTTGAATCCAATTCTTGATGATCTTAATCTAGGCATCATGACACCTGAAATACAAGCAACCCATTTTGAACTTAAACCGGTGATGTTTAGCATGCTAAACTCCATCGGTCAATTTGGTGGCTCGCCTAATGAAGATGCTAGACAGCATATCCGTGCCTTTCTCGAAGTGAATAATTTATTCAGGCAACAAGGAATGCATGAAGATGTACTAAAACTTAAACTTTTCCTTATTCCCTACGTGACAGAGCCAGAGCATGGCTCAGTGGAGTCCCTTCGGGTTCAATGGAATCTTGGGCAAATTTATGTAAAAGCTTCTTACTTCGATACAATCCACCCAATATAAACACACAACTACATAATGATATTGCAAGTTTTCTCCAAGGTGACGAGTAATCCATGTACGAGTATTGGGATATATAAAAGCTTACTTCGCAAGTGTGTAAACCATAGATTTCATGATTGGACTCAAGTCATGATGTTTTACAATGGAGTTAATGCACCTAATCGAATGATGTTAGATGCCTCAACAAATGGTACTTTACTTGACAAATCACCCAAGGAAGCCTTTGATATCCTTGAAAGGATAGCAAATAATGACTATCAACTCCCGACTACAAGGCTGAAAACCAGTAGAAAAGTATCTGGAGTATATGAAATTGAGGGTAAAGATTCAGTAGCTGCTCAACTTTCTGCCATAACTAATATGTTGAAATATTTGCAGCGTCCTAGTGAGGTGAGATAAGTCAAAGCAACCAGTAATACATGCATTTTCTATCACGACAATCATCATGAGAGTGAACGTCCAGAAAACCAGGAGTCCATCAATTTTGTGGGCAACTACAACCGAAGTAATAACAACCCTTACTTGAATACATATAATCCTGGATGGAGACAACATCCAAATTTTTCATGGGGTAATCAAGGGACTAACAACAACAATCAGCCAGGAAATTACAATAGACCACAACAGAGTAATTCGAAACATCAAACTTTTCAGAATTAGCATCAACAGATGCCCTGGCAATACACTAAAGGTACAACTTCTTCCTATAATACAAACTCTTATTTTACCTTCTTGGAAGTTTCACTGCATGAATTTATGGCCTCGAAAAAATATTTCATGGCTTCAACAAAGACTTTGATGCAAGTTCACTCATCAACAATAAAAAACCAAGTAAATTTGTTATAAAGTCAAGGAACTCTTTTACAAAGCCACAGTTCATTCTTGAGAGCATTAGAAAACCAAGTGGGTCAAATCGCCATGACATTACATTCTCGCCCACAAGGAAGTCTCCCTAGTGATACTGAAGTCATTAAAAATCATGAAAATGAGCAGTGCAATGTGCTCACACTAAGGAGTGGTACCTAGATTAACCATAATGAACAATGGAATGGATACGAGATGGTGATGTTCTAACCTGCCTATCTTAGAGATAAAGAGAGGGTTTCAATCGACTAAAAGGGATAGACGCTAGAGTAGGATATAAAATAATTATAGTTTACGCTGAGTGGTATTGCTACAACAATAGTCTGACAAACCAAGGGTTGTAGTTAACGCTGAGTAATATTGCCATAACAACCGTCTAATAATACTCAGTAATCTTGTCGGGCAACCTAAGCATATCATAAAAAATATTTCTAGACTTAGAATAATTTCTTTTCATAGAAAAAAATGAATGTGAGTGCTCTGTGAAAAGTCTGAATATGTGAGGTTGTTTTGAATATATTTGAACAACGATTGTCTTTGCCTTGCTTATTTTAATTCATTAGTTTTGCATATTTATTTTGTCTCGACCAAACTTTTCTACAACCATACTTTATAATATTTTCTTGCTTTGACATTCGCATAATATATTGCTAATTGTTTTTTTATTTTGACAAGAATTCAGGAACTAGCTCGTGACAACTAGTTCTAGTTGTGGTGAAACTTAAAATTCCCTACTAATTCCTGAGGAGACGATAACTCACTTACCCTTTATTACTTGATTTGACTGTGTATACTTGCATAGAATTGTTTGCTTAGCATATACATTTACAAGTGATCAAGTTTTTGGCTATGTTGCCAGGGATCGACAATTGACGGATTTTTTTAAACTGTTTGCCATAACAAATTTTTATTTATTGTCCTTTTTACTTAGTAAGTTTGACTCGTTTAATTATTATTTTGTATTTTCTTTTTAAGGTTTTTATCATTGCATGACCCTGAGATCTGCTGGTAAACCATTTTTGAACCTGAAATTGAACAGTTGTTTAGAAAAAGATGACGTAACCAATGAGCCAGAGAGTATATGAACCAACTACAGTTTTAAGGTAACAACAATATGGGAGATCAGTCAGATCCTGATGTAGAAGTAAATAATTTTCCTAGATAAATTGCAAGTCCACGAGCGCTATGAGACCACTTGAATCCAATTCTTGATGATCTTAATCTAGGCATCATGACACCTGAAATACAAGCAACCCATTTTGAACTTAAACCGGTGATGTTTAGCATGCTAAACTCCATCGGTCAATTTGGTGGCTCGCCTAATGAAGATGCTAGACAGCATATCCGTGCCTTTCTCGAAGTGAATAATTTATTCAGGCAACAAGGAATGCATGAAGATGTACTAAAACTTAAACTTTTCCTTATTCCCTACGTGACAGAGCCAGAGCATGGCTCAGTGGAGTCCCTTCGGGTTCAATGGAATCTTGGGCAAATTTATGTAAAAGCTTCTTACTTCGATACAATCCACCCAATATAAACACACAACTACATAATGATATTGCAAGTTTTCTCCAAGGTGACGAGTAATCCATGTACGAGTATTGGGATATATATAAAAGCTTACTTCGCAAGTGTGTAAACCATAGATTTCATGATTGGACTCAAGTCATGATGTTTTACAATGGAGTTAATGCACCTAATCGAATGATGTTAGATGCCTCAACAAATGGTACTTTACTTGACAAATCACCCAAGGAAGCCTTTGATATCCTTGAAAGGATAGCAAATAATGACTATCAACTCCCGACTACAAGGCTGAAAACCAGTAGAAAAGTATCTGGAGTATATGAAATTGAGGGTAAAGATTCAGTAGCTGCTCAACTTTCTGCCATAACTAATATGTTGAAATATTTGCAGCGTCCTAGTGAGGTGAGATAAGTCAAAGCAACCAGTAATACATGCATTTTCTATCACGACAATCATCATGAGAGTGAACGTCCAGAAAACCAGGAGTCCATCAATTTTGTGGGCAACTACAACCGAAGTAATAACAACCCTTACTTGAATACATATAATCCTGGATGGAGACAACATCCAAATTTTTCATGGGGTAATCAAGGGACTAACAACAACAATCAGCCAGGAAATTACAATAGACCACAACAGAGTAATTCGAAACATCAAACTTTTCAGAATTAGCATCAACAGATGCCCTGGCAATACACTAAAGGTACAACTTCTTCCTATAATACAAACTCTTATTTTACCTTCTTGGAAGTTTCACTGCATGAATTTATGGCCTCGAAAAAATATTTCATGGCTTCAACAAAGACTTTGATGCAAGTTCACTCATCAACAATAAAAAACCAAGTAAATTTGTTATAAAGTCAAGGAACTCTTTTACAAAGCCACAGTTCATTCTTGAGAGCATTAGAAAACCAAGTGGGTCAAATCGCCATGACATTACATTCTCGCCCACAAGGAAGTCTCCCTAGTGATACTGAAGTCATTAAAAAT
The DNA here is from genome assembly GCF_006381635.1 of Hibiscus syriacus. Classification (NCBI taxonomy): domain Eukaryota; kingdom Viridiplantae; phylum Streptophyta; class Magnoliopsida; order Malvales; family Malvaceae; genus Hibiscus; species Hibiscus syriacus. Next base: position 34,539 of record NW_024062144.1, on the reverse strand, counting down.
CATGAAAATGAGCAGTGCAATGTGCTCACACTAAGGAGTGGTACCTAGATTAACCATAATGAACAATGGAATGGATACGAGATGGTGATGTTCTAACCTGCCTATCTTAGAGATAAAGAGAGGGTTTCAATCGACTAAAAGGGATAGACGCTAGAGTAGGATATAAAATAATTATAGTTTACGCTGAGGGGTATTGCTACAACAATAGTCTGACAAACCAAGGGTTGTAGTTAACGCTGAGTAGTATTGCCATAACAACCGTCTAATAATACTCAGTAATCTTGTCGGGCAACCTAAGCATATCATAAAAAATATTTCTAGACTTAGAATAATTTCTTTTCATAGAAAAAAATGAATGTGAGTGCTCTGTGAAAAGTCTGAATATGTGAGGTTGTTTTGAATATATTTGAACAACGATTGTCTTTGCCTTGCTTATTTTAATTCATTAGTTTTGCATATTTATTTTGTCTCGACCAAACTTTTCTACAACCATACTTTATAATATTTTCTTGCTTTGACATTCGCATAATATATTGCTAATTGTTTTTTTATTTTGACAAGAATTCAGGAACTAGCTCGTGACAACTAGTTCTAGTTGTGGTGAAACTTAAAATTCCCTACTAATTCCTGAGGAGACGATAACTCACTTACCCTTTATTACTTGATTTGACTGTGTATACTTGCATAGAATTGTTTGCTTAGCATATACATTTACAAGTGATCAAGTTTTTGGCTATGTTGCCAGGGATCGACAATTGACGGATTTTTTTAAACTGTTTGCCATAACAAATTTTTATTTATTGTCCTTTTTACTTAGTAAGTTTGACTCGTTTAATTATTATTTTGTATTTTCTTTTTAAGGTTTTTATCATTGCATGACCCTGAGATCTGCTGGTAAACCATTTTTGAACCTGAAATTGAACAGTTGTTTAGAAAAAGATGACGTAACCAATGAGCCAGAGAGTATATGAACCAACTACAGTTTTAAGGTAACAACAATATGGGAGATCAGTCAGATCCTGATGTAGAAGTAAATAATTTTCCTAGATAAATTGCAAGTCCACGAGCGCTATGAGACCACTTGAATCCAATTCTTGATGATCTTAATCTAGGCATCATGACACCTGAAATACAAGCAACCCATTTTGAACTTAAACCGGTGATGTTTAGCATGCTAAACTCCATCGGTCAATTTGGTGGCTCGCCTAATGAAGATGCTAGACAGCATATCCGTGCCTTTCTCGAAGTGAATAATTTATTCAGGCAACAAGGAATGCATGAAGATGTACTAAAACTTAAACTTTTCCTTATTCCCTACGTGACAGAGCCAGAGCATGGCTCAGTGGAGTCCCTTCGGGTTCAATGGAATATTGGGCAAATTTATGTAAAAGCTTCTTACTTCGATACAATCCACCCAATATAAACACACAACTACATAATGATATTGCAAGTTTTCTCCAAGGTGACGATGAATCCATGTACGAGTATTGGGATATATATAAAAGCTTACTTCGCAAGTGTGTAAACCATAGATTTCATGATTGGACTCAAGTCATGATGTTTTACAATGGAGTTAATGCACCTAATCGAATGATGTTAGATGCCTCAACAAATGGTACTTTACTTGACAAATCACCCAAGGAAGCCTTTGATATCCTCGACAGGATAGCAAATAATGACTATCAGTTCCCGACTACAAGGCTGAAAACCAGTAGAAAAGTATCTGGAGCATATGAAATTGAGGGTAAAGATTCAGTAGCTGCTCAACTTTCTGCCATAACTAATATGTTGAAATATTTGCAGCGTCCTAGTGAGGTGAGATAAGTCAAAGCAACCAGTAATACATGCATTTTCTATCACGACAATCATCATGAGAGTGAACGTCCAGAAAACCAGGAGTCCATCAATTTTGTGGGCAACTACAACCGAAGTAATAACAACCCTTACTTGAATACATATAATCCTGGATGGAGACAACATCCAAATTTTTCATGGGGTAATCAAGGGACTAACAACAACAATCAGCCAAGAAATTACAATAGACCACAAAAGAGTAATTCGAAACATCAAACTTTTCAGAATTAGCATCAACAGATGCCCTGGCAACACACTAAAGGTACAACTTCTTCCTATAATACAAACTCTTATTTTACCTTCTTGGAAGTTTCACTGCATGAATTTATGGCCTCGAAAAAATATTTCATGGCTTCAACAAAGACTTTGATGCAAGATCACTCATCAACAATAAAAAACCAAGTAAATTTGTTATAAAGTCAAGCAACTCTTTTACAAAGCCACAGTTTATTCTTGAGAGCATTAGAAAACCAAGTGGGTCAAATCGCCATGACATTACATTCTCGCCCACAAGGAAGTCTCCCTAGTGATACTGAAGTCATTAAAAATCATGAAAATGAGCAGTGCAATGTGCTCACACTAAGGAGTGGTACCTAGATTAACCATAATGAACAATGGAATGGATACGAGATGGTGATGTTCTAACCTGCCTATCTTAGAGATAAAGAGAGGGTTTCAATCGACTAAAAGGGATAGACGCTAGAGTAGGATATACAATAATTATAGTTTACGCTGAGGGGTATTGCTACAACAATAGTCTGACAAACCAAGGGTTGTAGTTAACGTTGAGTAGTATTGCCATAACAACCGTCTAATAATACTCAGTAATCTTGTCGGGCAACCTAAGCATATCATAAAAAATATTTCTAGACTTAGAATAATTTCTTTTCATAGAAAAAAACGAATGTGAGTGCTCTGTGAAAAGTCTGAATATGTGAGGTTGTTTTGAATATATTTGAACAACGATTGTCTTTGCCTTGCTTATTTTAATTCATTAGTTTTGCATATTTATTTTGTCTCGACCAAACTTTTCTACAACCATACTTTATAATATTTTCTTGCTTTGACATTCGCATAATATATTGCTAATTGTTTTTTATTTTGACAAGAATTCAGGAACTAGCTCGTGACAACTAGTTCTAGTTGTGGTGAAACTTAAAATTCCCTACTAATTCCTGAGGAGACGATAACTCACTTACCCTTTATTACTTGATTTGACTGTGTATACTTGCATAGAATTGTTTGCTTAGCATATACATTTACAAGTGATCAAGTTTTTGGCTATGTTGCCAGGGATCGACAATTGACGGATTTTTTTAAACTGTTTGCCATAACAAATTTTTATTTATTGTCCTTTTTACTTAGTAAGTTTGACTCGTTTAATTATTATTTTGTATTTTCTTTTGAAGGTTTTTTATCTTTGCATGACCCTGAGATCTGCTGGTAAACCATTTTTGAACCTGAAATTGAACAGTTGTTTAGAAAAAGATGACGTAACCAATGAGCCAAAGAGTATATGAACCAACTACAGTTTTAAGGTAACAACAATATGGGAGATCAGTCAGATCCTGATGTAGTAGTAAATAATTTTCCTAGATAAATTGCAAGACTACGAGCGCTATGAGACCACTTGAATCCAATTATTGATGATCTTAATCTAGGCATCATGACACCTGAAATACAAGCAACCCATTTTGAACTTAAACCGGTGATGTTTAGCATGCTAAACTCCATCGGTCAATTTGGCGGCTCTCCTAATGAAGATGCTAGACAACATATCCGTGCCTTTCTCGAAGTGAATAATTTATTCAGGCAACAAGGAGTGCATGAAGATGTACTAAAACTTAAACTTTTCCTTATTCCCTACGTGACAGAGCAAGAGCATGGCTCAGTGGAGTCCCTTCGGGCTCAATGGAATCTTGGGCAAATTTATGTAAAAGCTTCTTACTTCGATACAATCCACCCAATATAAACACACAGCTACATAATGATATTGCAAGTTTTCTCCAAGGTGATGATGAATCCATGTACGAGTATTGGGATATATATAAAAGCTTGCTTCGCAAGTGTGTAAACCATAGATTTCATGATTGGACTCAAGTCATGATGTTTTACAATGGAGTTAATGCACCTACTCGAATGATGTTAGACGCCTCAACAAATGGTACTTTACTTGACAAATCACCCAAGGAAGCCTTTGATATCCTCGACAGGATAGCAAATAATGACTATCAGTTCCCGACTACAAGGCTGGAAACCAGTAGAAAAGTATCTGGAGCATATGAAATTGAGGGTAAAGATTCAGTAGCTGTTCAAATTTCTGCCATAACTAATATGTTGAAATATTTGCAGCGTCCTAGTGAGGTGAGATAAGTCAAAGCAACCAGTAATACATGCATTTTCTATCATGACAACCATCATGAGAGTGAACGTCCAGAAAACTAGGAGTCCATCAATTTTGTGGGCAACTATAACCGAAGCAATAACAACCCTTACTTGAATACATATAATCCTGGATGGAGACAACATCCAAATTTTTCATGGGGTAATCAAGGGACCAACAACAACAATCAGCCAGGAAATTACAATAGACCACAACAGAGTAATTCGAAACATCAAACTTTTCAGAATTAGCATCAACAGATGCCCTGGCAACACACTAAAGGTACAACATCTTCCTCTAATACAAACTCTAATTTTACCTTCTTGGAAGTTTAACTGCATGAATTTATGGCCTCGAAAAAATATTTCATGGCTTCAACAAAGACTTTGATGCAAGATCACTCATCAACAATAAAAAACCAAGTAAATTTGTTATAAAGTCAAGCAACTCTTTTACAAAGCCACAGTTCATTCTTGAGAGCATTAGAAAACCAAGTGGGTCAAATCGCCATGACATTACATTCTCGCCCACAAGGAAGTCTCCCTAGTGATACTGAAGTCATTAAAAATCATGGAAATGAGCAGTGCAATGTGCTCACACTAAGGAGTGGTACCCAGATTAACCATAATGACAAGTTTGGGGGGACGCAATCAGAAAAATCTAACCAATGTATTCCACAACTTGAGGATCGAGCTAAATTTGTTGAGCATGAGGGATTGCTTGAGGAGAAGGAAAAGGGTGAAGGTTCATAATTTTGTCAAACAAATAATGGAAAACTTATGGCCAAGGCCAGAGTTTCTTCACCATATATGGTAGATGAAGTAAGACCTCCACTACCCTTTCCTCAACGATTAAAGAAATACAATGACGAAATTTAGTTCAAGAAATTTGTTGACGTTCTGAATCAGTTGTATATCAATGTACCTTTACTCGAAGCCATTGAGTAGATGCCTTCCTATGCTAACTTTCTAAAATACATTGTCACAAAAAAATAAAGGTAGAAAATGTTGTCGTGGCAAAGAAATCTGCTCTGCAATAGGCAAACTCCCACCAAAGCAAAAAGATCCTGGCAGTTTTGTGATACCATGCTTAATAGGTGATAACTTTGTAGGATGAGCTCTGGTTGATTTAGGGTCAAGCGTAAATTTGATGCCCAAGTCCATATTTTTAAAACTAGAAACATGTAACACCTACCCAACCACAGTTATCTTGTAGTTAGCTGACATGTCTTATGTTCGTCATGAGGGCAAAATTGAAGATGTCATTGTACAGGTGCACAAATTTGTATTTCTTATTGATTTTCTTATACTAGACTACAAGGCCAATGAAAATGCACCCATCATCCTTGAGCGACCCTTTTTGGCCACTGGACAAATCTTTATAGATTACGAGAAGGGAAAGTTCATGATGCGGGTAGGAGATCAAAGCGTCATAATGAATGTCTTCAACTCCATGAGATATGTGGACGATTCAGAAGAATGCCAATTCATTAGAGACGTAGAATCAATAGAGGAAGAGGGAACAAAATATCTTGGCCAAGACGAATTTTTACAAATCAATGAATACAACACTCTCTGCCAAGACTTGATTTCTCTAACGTATGAACACGAAAATTGTGGCCCAAGCGAAAAAATTGTTAGACGGGGATTTTGATAATATGTGCCTCGACAACAAATTTTTTAATAAAGCACTCGACAAATTCCCTAACAATTACACCGAAGCAGCCTATGAAGGTAAATCAGAGGAACAATCTAGTTTCCTTCATGCAAGACCAGGTATGAAATTCGAACTCTTAGATTTCAATGAAATTAGTCCCCCAAAACCATCATTACAGCATGCACCTATATTGGAACTTAAACCTTTGCCATCGTATTTGAAATACTTTTATTTAGGTAGTAATGAGACTTTACCGGTGATAATTTCTATCAGTCTAACCTTCGAACAGGAGAACCGTTTGTTAAATGTTTTATCGCAGCACAAAAAAATCTCTCAGGTGGACCATGGTAGACTTGAAGGGAATCAGCCGTACCATATGCATGCACAAGATCAACTTAAAAGACAGTCATAACAATTCGGTGGAACCAAAAATAAGACTCAACCCGATCATGAAGAAAGTAGTAATGAAGGAGATCATAAAGTGGTTGGACGCTGGAGTAATTTATCCAATATTCGATAGCTCATGGGTCAGTCCGGTGCAGTGTGTGCCAAAGCAAGTGGTGTGACCGTGGTCAAGAATGATGAGCTTTTAACAAATTAATTGCTAAGGCGCTAAAAAAGATACAGAGTGTGACATCAAATAGCCATGGCATATCACCCCCAGACCAATAGGCAGGCTAAAGTCTCTATTCGAGAAATCAAACAGATCCTCGAGAAAGTGATCAACCTAAACTTAAAAGACTGGTCGCCAAAGTTAGATGAAGCACTATGGGCCTATCGCACAACATTCAAGACAACGCTAGGAATGTCTCCATTCAAACTAGTCTACGGCAAGGAGTGCCATTTTCCTATGGAACTTGAACATAAAGCATATTGGGCCATCAAGAAATTGAACATGGATGCTCATCTTGCTGAAGAAAGAAGACTTCTGGAACTGAACGAAATGGATGAGTTTAGAGCTCACGCGTATGAAAATGCCTGCATATACAAAGAAAAAATGAAATGGTGGAATGATAGAAAAATTTAGCCAAGGTAATTTTATTCTGGACAACAAGTGTTGCTCTACAATTCACGACTCAAATTGTTTCTAGGCAAGCTAAAATCCAGATGGTCAAGACCGTTCATCGTACACCAAGTCCATAGCAACAGAGAAATAGAAATCAAGAACTGAGATAATGGATCCATCTTCAAGGTGAATAGTCAGAGACTAAAGGAAAACAAAGGAGCACCAGTCATGCACGATAAACCGACATCAACAACACACGATGCCCAAGAGTTTGCTTTACTTTCCTGAACAATTTTCGTTGCCTAGGCAACAAAAATCTGAATTATGTACATAAATAAATTAAATTATTTTATGCACAAGTTATTTGTTTATTTTATTTTTGTTTTTGTTTCTTTTTTGCATGCAAGGTACACGTGGCAGCATGGGGGTGAAAACTCATGTATAGGATTTGGAGGCAATTATGAAGAGAGAAAGATATATTTTCCCTACTTTATGTCAAATCAAATATTGTGTCATTAATACCCGGTCTTTTTCCCCTCATTTTGATCGTTTTGCCCCAAATAAACCACCCATTATCTTCCCTGAAAAAACCAACTTACACTCCATCTTCCTCATCGTTCCCACAGTTTTTTCCTTTAATGTTTCCTTAAATATTTTCTCCTCATCGCTGCCACAAAACTCCCTATTCCAGAAAAAATCATGGCCATATCAAAGAAAAATCCAGCCCCAGCATCAGGATTTGAGCGTTTACAAATTGCTGAAGCCGAAGCACAATTCAAAAGCCTCCAAAAACGGTAAGTCTATTTGGAGGTTGGTTTTTTTTCCAGCAAAAAGTGATGAGCCATTTGGACCAGAAGTAATGGACGTGGTTAGAAAGCATAAATGGGAGAAATTTTCCCGGCATCTTAAGGAGGTGATGCCTGCGATGGTTCATGAATTTTATGCCCATCTCAGAGAGCCATCTCAACATATTGTCTATGTGAAAGGGAAACTCATTTGGTTCTCCCCATCATCACTAAACCGTTATTTTAAGTTGGGTAAGGTGGAAGACCAACTCGAGAAATTCGTGGCTGAGGTAGATCAAGAAACCTACAACGAAGTCCTCTGCTTCGGATGGGCCAAATTTGAAGGCAACGTACCAACGCGTAAGCGGGTAGATCGCCGAGTCCTCAAGCCAGTGGTAAAGCTGTTGAATCACTTCCTAAAGGGCAAACTGATGCCAACCTCACACAACACAACCGTATTAGTGAAGAGATTGATGTTGATGCACTCGATTAGTTATGGACGAGTAATCGATGTGGGAGAAATCATCTTTGAGCAAATCCATGACTGCGCAAAAGGAACAGATGCAATCTTCTTTTTCCTAACCTGATAACTACTTTGTGTAGGAAGAAAAAAGTCCCCGAGGAATCGTTTGAGGATTTTATCAAGTCAAAAGAAGGAATAACCAAGAAGAAGGTGCTAGAATTCATGACCATCAATGATAATTCCCTACATGAGGGCTTGGAAAGAGGAGCTAAATCTGTTGCAACAGCCAAAATGGCAGCCATGGTCATATATACACGAGAGACACGTGAGAGGATCGAGCGCCTGGAAAGTCACATGGAGATTTTCTTTGGCTTTGTCAAGGAGAGGGATGCACAACTCAATGCTTTCTTCAAGGAGTTTCTTCCAATCACCAATGAAGATATGTCGCCATTTCCTAATAAAATTCAGAGACACACAGCAGGCAATAGTACATTTCATGCCTCAACACAAAATGCTCCCCCAGATTTCCCTGCAGACATCCCTCCACTTGCCACTTATGTCTCGCTTGTACCTAAAGAAGGCCACGACGAAACAGATGAATATATGAGCTCATCATTCTCTTTCTCCGAGAGTACCCATGAAATTTCACCCAAATTATTTACCGACGATGTTTTCATTCTAGTCCTATATCAACCCACAACCGAGCAAGCAACTGAATAGTCCCTCGTTCGTCACATAACACCAGTCCCTGAACCAGAACAAATCCAGTCTCAAGCACCACCTGCACAGGAAACCCACACTGAAGAAAAGCAATCACCAACAAGTGCCTCGAGCACTAAAAGATGCATTAAACGAAAAACATGCCATGTTCTTCAGCCATCTTCTTCGCAGATTGCATCAAAAGATACGAGAACCGAGAGTCCCTCTCCTCTAAAATGACGCAGAACATGTGCGTCCAGTCAAGTTGCCCCACCACAGTAAGTTCATATTTTTAATGTTTTTCTGACTGAATTCACATATGCATTTAGTTTCATGTAGTTTTATTTTCTCATGCATTGAGGATAATGCATCCCTCAAGTTTGGGGGAGGTATTACATCTCACACTTAGTTAATAGCAATTGATGATAATTGGTTAAAAAAATTTGTTATCATGATATGTGTATGTTGTGTCTATTGTTTGGAATAAATTAAGGTTGCCCGATGATGAAAGCATAATTTAATTGAATAGGCCATAATTATTTTATAAGACTGTCGAAATGAGAGAACCAGCCTTAGGCTTGATTCCTTGCAAACTTATAAACACGATTGTATGTTGTCTCTGCTTAAGGTGATTAGTAAATTTTTAGGAAAGAACTCTCTGCATGCCGAGACATCGAAGAATTGTAAGGCTCAAGTTGAACTCCTTAGTGCTTAAATTTTGTAGAATAAAAGGGACACTCCTCTATCTAATGGCATAACTGAAAAACTCTATAAAAATTAAAGGTTGCCTTGGCATATGAGTGAATGAAAGTAGTAACCGAATGACTCTACCTGACTAGCTCAGGGGTGGAATGTATGCTCCCTTTCACTTAGAGTGTGGAAGGGTAGGTGTAATGAACTGACTTGCCGTTAAAAAAGTGTATAAATAGGAGTGAAAACTGTGCTTGACAAATAATTTGACGCCTTGACAAAATAGAAGTACTTACTTGAAGTTTTCTAATTACGTTAAAGCATAGACTGATTACAATCACGCACAAACACTAGCAATGAATCCTGATTTAGGAAGGTACTTGAATTATATGACATTCAAGCATGTTGAGGCCAAACTTTTTGATGAGGGATGAAATCTTAAAACCATATGATTGTCTTAATATCACTTTTCCATGAAACTTTTAATTTTTTTTAACTATTATCCATTGCTTGAGGACAAGCAATAGCTTAAGTTTGGGGGTGTGATAACTCCATAAATAGACTACATTTTTAGTCCTTTTACTTAAGTTATTGCACGTCTAAACTAAGTCATCATAGCATATTAGTTGTATTTAGTTACATTTAGGTTATAATTACATGTGGTGGATAAATTTTTCCAAAACGAGATTTATTCGGGTTGACTGATATTGCTGAGGACAAAGGGTTTGTGTGGATTGTGTGTGTGTAGGAATTAACTTAGGAGGAACATTTAAGTCGTGACAATATACATCGCGAGGGCCAGTGGAACACAGAAGACAAAGACAGTGAGGAACATATTTATCTTACCAAGACAAGGTTTATCTTGCAAGTTTGAAGCGGATCTGACGAATTGTTTATGTCACATGCTAGTTGTACGACTACCCTCATGTGCAATCAAGCCCCCAAGATTCTAACAACGGCCAGTCAATTTTCCTTTTTAATATTGGACAAGAAAACTCGGGTATTTAGGGAATCTTTAATTTTGCGAAACCCTAGAAGATTTCCCTTAATAAATACCGAGTCAAAGTCGCCAAAAAACAAGGAGGCAAGGAAGCAAGAATAGCTTTAACTGAAGCATTAAGTGAACAACTGCAGTGCTTTCCCACCGTTCTCTAACTCGATCATCCTTGGTTTCCTCCATAGCCAGGCTATAGTAGAGCGACAGTCAGGCCTCGAGAGAGGCTAGCCACCAGGGCAGACGTGGTGCTGGTCAGAGATGCCATGATAGAGACCCCTATTTGGGAGTCGTTCTTCCTTTGTTCTTAATTTCTTTACTTTACTTTGGGATAGTGATGTTCCAACCTGCCTACCTTAGAGATAAGGAAAGGGTTTCAATCGACTAAAAGGGATAGACGTTAGAGTAGGATAGACAACGATTATAGTTTACGCTAAGGGGTATTGCTACAACAACAGTCTGACAAACCAAGGGTTGTAGTTAACGCTGAGTAGTATTGCCATAACAACCATCTAAGAATACTTAGTAATCCTGTCAGACAACCTAAGCATATCATAAAACATCTTTCTAGACTTATAATAATTTCTTGTCATAGCAAAATACTAACCTGAGTGCTTTGTGAAAAGTCTGAATATGTGAGGTTGTTTTGAATATATTTGAATAAACGCTTGTAATTGCCTTGTTTTGAATATATTTGAATAAACGCTTGTAATTGCCTTGCTTATTTTAATTTGTTATTTTTGCATATTTATTTTGTCTCGACCAAGCTTTTTTACAACCATACTTTATAATATTTTCTTGCTTTAATATTTGCATAATACATTGCTAATTGTTTTTCCTATTTTGACAAGAATTCAGGAACTAGCTCGTGATAACTAGTTCTAGTTGTGGTGAAACTTAAAATTCCCTACCAATCCCTGAGGAGACGATAACTCACTTACCCTTTATTACTTGATTCGACTGTGTATACTTGCACAAAATTTCTTTCCTTAGCATATACATTTACAAGCAATCAGTAATAAATTTGTTTATTCGCTTTCACCCCTAAAAATGTTTAAAATTTGTCAATAATTTTAGTTTTAATTAAAATAACTTTGAAAAATATGTAAACAAAAATGAAAAATCTTTAATTAAAATAATTTTAAAAATAAAAAATATTCAATTAGTTAATTACAAGGAAAATACCCCAAAATAAGTGACTATTTTTGAAATGATTTAAAATTTTGAAGGATTAAATTAAATAAATGCTAAAGTATAAGAAATTATTTAATTAAGACCAATTTGTAAGAATGAAAGGGCATTTTGGTCCTTTATAGTGAAATGAATTTAAAATTCATTTTATTATGGATTTAAGAAAGGGAAAAAGGGGAAAGTTGAAAACTAAACTAAGTCATCTACTCTTCTTCTTTCCTCGTGATGGCGCTCTCCTCCGTAGCCAAAGGTAAGGCTTCAACTAGCTAGTTTTTCTTTTCGTTTCTGGTTTGTTCTTGAAACCTTAAGTGACGTGGAAGGTTAAAGAAGGGTTATAGATGATTAAAACTAATAAATGAATGATTTATTTGAGATTGAAGAAAATAGGTTTTGAATGATATATTGAAATATGAGTTTTTATTGAGGTTTATTAGTATATTTGACTTGACAAATAAGTAAATAAGAGATTAGAAGACTTGGATGTGATTAAAAACATGTTAGAAAAAGTAGTATGATTTTTAGTTTGAGATGTTCTTTAGAGAATTTAGATGTTATAAGAAGCTAAATGAAGAAAAGTTAGTTGGGTTAAGTGATGTTAAGTTTAAGAGTACTGTTTGAGGTAAAAGTAAGAGTTTTAAATGAAATTAGTAAAAATCAAACTGAAAAAATGGAAAATCGAGGTAAGGGTATCGATACTAGAAGAACAATACCAATACTATAGGTTTAAATTTGAAGAATTATGATGAATATTATCGATACTGATGCAATTAGTATCGATACTAATATGGGTATCGATACTAAGAGAAAGGTATTGATACCATAGATTCCAGAATGCAGAAATGATATCGATACTGAAAGGGAGTATCGATACCATAATATAGAAATATCGATACCATGGTAGGGGTACCGATACTATTGAGCCTGGAATTGTAAGATAGGTTAAAATTGTAATAGAAATTGAAAATAATAGTACTTATGAGTATTATTAAAATATAAATGTTAGAGAATATACTAACATTGGTATGGTATGTGTCTTTATTGGATGTTTGTGTAGATTATAACCAAGCTCTTGAGTCAAGCAAGAAAAAGGGCAAATATAAAGTTGTCGAATATTCGTACATCATTATAGCTTATTAACGAGGCTTATCAGGTGAGTGCATTTATTGTACTTTTACGAAAGGAGGAAGACTCGCGATGATTCAATCTCGAATGTTTTGTTAAATGTATATTTTACAGTATTTTGATATATTGTCATAATGTATATAGAAATGATATTATGAATAAGTTTTAGAGTATGAACTGCTCTAAAATAAATGAAAATGTATAACAGTGCATTATTGGCAGAAATGTGCCATAAATGAAAATGCATAACGGTGCATTATTAGAAGAAATGTGTCATAAATGAAAATGCATAACGGTGCACTATTGGCAGAAAAGTGCCATAAATGAAAAAGCATAACTGTGCATTATTGGTAGAAAGGTGCCATAAATGAAAATGCATAACAGTGCATTATTGGCATAAAAGGTGCCACTCATGATATTCATAAAAGGTGAATGACCATTTCAGCACTTCAGTGCAATGTATGTACCTTAAATTCTCATTTAACATATATTGGCAAAATAAAGTATAATTGGGAACAAAATACATAAAAATAAGTATGATGGGCATACTAAGAATGGTTTGATGATTATATTAAAGAAACCTATGTTTAATTGAGATGATTAACTGATTTTTATGAAGTATACGTTTAGTTCATATTTTAATAGCTATAATATGATTATGTATGAATTTTCAGTTCATTTACATTATTATGCCTCACTATGTAAATACTTAACGTGTGTTGATTTCAAGCATAGGTAAAAGAAAAGACTTAGCAGAGTAAGGAGTGCAGCATAATCCAAGGTTGACTAATAAGTAACTATAGGACAATTAGGTCTTCTTTTGATATGAATATAAGAAAAATGTTATGTAATGTATTTAAGTTATAACTCTATAATAGTTTACAACGATTATTTTACCTTATATTAAAAATTCTTTGTTTTAAATTTTGAAACAAAATTCTAGAGGTTTATAAATAAAAAAATATTTTTAAAAGTCATGGGACACTTGTGACTTCTATACGGAAACATATACGAGAAATGTGTGTTACATTTATTGGTATCAGAGCTACAAGTTTAGCCGATTCTCAACCAAAATTGAGTTTATTTGAATTTAGAAAAAGGGATTACATGCCATTAAGATTGTCAAGGTTACTGATAGGGTGTCATTAGAGTGTGATTGATGTCACTCCTTACTAACTTTAGTATTATTATGTATGTTCTAAAAGATGTCAGAATATTCAAACTCGCGAAGAGAGGCTAATCGAGAAAGTTGAGAAGGATCAGGTAGCAAAATATATGAGGAGAATAGTGAGCATCCAATTCCATCAGAGAACGCTACCGCACCAGCACATCAGGGTATGCCCGTGCCAGAGTTTGGATCTTTTATGCAAGATCTCGATGCCATATTGACCCGATTCTAACCTGCTCCGCCTCCCCTTTCTCCTCAGGTTCCGAGGATGTTGATTCGAAAAGAATTGAAGAGTTTAGGAGCTCATGAGTTCCGAGGAGAAGAGGATGAAGATCCTATGGAGTTTGACTTATGGCTAAATGATGTAATGGTAATGCCTGAAAGTCTTCACTACTTGGATTCAAAAAAGATGGGTGGAGATGTATCTTTACTTAGGGTATCACCTCGAGTATGGTGGTCAAATACTACGATGTATGCACTACCGGAACAAGTGACCTGGCAATTCTTCCTGGAGGAATTCAAGAACAAGTATGTGAGTAAGCAATTTAGACGGGCGATGCTGCTAAGGTTCCTTAATTTGAAATAAGGTGATCGAGTCGTACATGAGTTCAAGGCTGAGTATAATAAGCTGAGCTAATTTGCTACTGAAGTAGTTCTCAATGAAAATACTCGATGTGATTGGTTCATAGAAGGTTTGAGGCCAACTTTGAAATAGATGATGTTGGCTTTGAACTTGCCTAGTTTACAAGAAGTTATAAACTGAGCCAAGGCTATTGAAAGAGCTTAAGAGGAGACTCTAGCAACTGAACAGAGTATGCATATGGGGAAAAGAGTTAGAATGCGTTCAACTCCCCATCATGCTAAGAGAGGCAAGAGCTCGAGTTCCAGATATACTGATAGAGATGGTTCTGCTACAGCTTCGTAGAAAACTAAACAATCCCAATCTGTTGTTGCTAGCTCGAGCAGAGCATTTGGAGAAAGAAATCCATGTTAGACATGTGGTAAATTGCACCTCGAGTATGCAGACTTCTCAGTAGAGCTTGTTTCCAATGTGGCAAGACTGGTCACTTTGTCCGAAACGTCCTAAGAAATATGGGGACAATTCGGTGCAATCTGAAAGATCTATGGAAGCCTCTAATAGGGGTAGATCCAGGGGATAATCATAATCAATGCAGTGACAAGAGACTTAGGAAGTCACCAAAATTTACAACATTAAGATGAATGAGGATCGGGAAGACCCAAAGATTATATCAGGTACATTCCATCTTTTTGATGAGCCTATATTTGTTTTACTTGACCCTGGTTCTACACACTCATAAATTAGTACAAAGTTGGTTAGAGCTAGAGGAATTTCTTTAGAACTAATTGTTAGTGAGATGATAGCATTAAAATCTATGGGTCATAATGCGAGAGTAACTCGGGTATGTAGAAAATGCCCGATAAAGATTCAAGGGATTGTGTTTCTAGCAAACTTAATGGAGTTGCCTTTCGATGAGTTTGAAATCATTTTGGGAATGGATTGGTTGTCTCCACATCATGGGTGGGTTGATTGTTGTAAGAAGCAATTATTTTTTATGGATGCGAAAGGCTCCAAATTAATAGTGATCGACGAAAAAGAAAAACACCATCCAATGTAATATCAACCATGATTGCAAGGAAAATGATGCCACAATGGTGTATAGCTTTCTTAGCTAATGTGATAGACACTCGAGTACCAGAAGCGAGTTAAAAGATATCCCAACAATTATGGAATTTCTAGAGGTTTTTTCGAAAGAATTACCGAGTTTACCTCCAAATTGGGAAGTAGAATTCAAGATTGAGGTTTACTCAGGTACCGAACGTATTTCTATAGCTCCATATCGAATGGCTCCAATAGAGTTAAGAGAATTAAAAACCCAATTGCAAGAGCTACTCGATAAGGGATTTGTGAGACCTAGTGTTTCTCCTTGGGGAGCACCTGTGCTGATCGTGAAAATAAGGACATGTCTATGTGATTATGCATAGACTACCGTCAGTTAAATAAAGTAACGATAAGGAATAAGTATCATCTTCTGAGGATTGATAATTTGTTCGATCAATTGAAAGGCGCAACAATTTTCTCTAAGATAGATCTGAGGTTGGGATACCACCAATTAAAGATAAAAAAGGATGATATTTCAAAGATAACTTTTTAGACTCTATATGTACACTAAGAATTTGTGGTAATGCAATTTGGATTGACTAATGCTCCTGCAACATTTATGGACTTGATGAACTGAGTATTCCAACCTTACTTAGATCAATTCGTGGTGGTATTTATATATGATATTTTGCTATATTCAAAGTCAAAAGAGGAACATGATCCCTATCTTCGAGTTATTCTTCAGACACTTCGAGAAAAGAAGCTGTATGCCAAATTATCCAAGTGTGAATTTTGGTTAGTTGAGATTGTTTTCCTTGGTCATATAGTCTCCGAAGAAGGCATAAGAGTAGATCCTAAAAGATTCAAGCTATAGTGGATTGGCAACCCCAAAGAATATTTCTGAAGTTCAAAGTTTCTCGGGGCTTTCTGGTTATTATAAATTGTTCGTGAAGAACTTCCCAATGTTAGCTTTTCCACTAACTAAGTTATTATGGAAAGATGTGCCTTTTGATTAGAATGAGAAATGCCAAGAAAGTTTTGAAATGTTAAAAAGAATAGTAATAGAAGCCCTAGTGCTCATACAACATGAGTCGGGTAAAGACTATGTAGTCTTTAGTGATGTATCTCATAATGGGTTGAGATGTGTTCTCATGCAAGATGGAAAAGTTGTGGCTTATGCCTCAAGACAGTTGAAAACTTACGAGAGAAATTACCCGACACATGACTTGGAATTGGTAGCGGTTGTGTTTGCTTTGAAAATTTGGCATCATTATCTTTACGGTGAGCGTTTCCATGTTTATACGGATCATAAGAGTCTAAAATACTTACCGACTCAAAAAGAACTGAACTTGAGACAGAGAAGATGGATCGAACTTTTAAAAGATTATTATTTGATCATTGATTATCATTCCGGAAAGGCTAAGGTAGTAGCGGATGAACTTAACCGAAAGACTTTTTCCATTTACGGGTTTTGAATGCGCATATGTATTTAAAGGAAGATGGCACCTGGATTGCTGAAATTAAGTTAAAGTCGATGCTTTTAGATCGGGTAAAAGAGCTGCAAGGTCAAGATGAGAAATGCTTGGTGAGAATGGCACAAGTAGAAAAAAAAGAGGTCAAAGACTTCGAAATGAAGACCAATTGATGTTTATATTATCGTGGAATACTTTGCATTCCCGATAATGAGAAATTAAAGAAAGATATTCTTTCATTATAGTACTTTGACGATGCACCCAAGCGGGATAAGATGTATAAACATTTAAAGAGTCGTTATTGGTGGCCTAGCATGAAAAAGGTTGTATCAGAGTTTGTTGCGAGATGTTTGACATGTCAGCAAGTGAAAGCTGAACATCAAGTGCCTTCCAGATTGCTACAACCGATATCCATTCCTGAGTGGAAGTGAGAACGAGTTACAATAGATTTTTTTTCGGGGCTACCTTTGTCACCAGGTAAAAAGGACTCGATAAGGGTAATTGTAGACAGATTGACCAAGATAACCCACTTTATTCCAGTTCGGGTAGATTACTCGATGGATAAATATGCGGAATTGTATATAAAAGAAATAGTACTTTTGAGTATTATTAAAGTATAAATGTTATGGAATATACTAACATTGGTCTGGTATGTGTCTTTATTGAATGCTTGTGTAATCATAACCAAGCTCTTGAGTCAAGCAAGAAAAAGGGCAAAGATAAAGTTGTCGAATAGCCAGACATCATTACAGCTTATTAGCGAGGCTTATCAGGTGACTGCATTTATTGTACTTGTATAAAAAGGAGGAAGACGCGCGATGAGTCAATCTCGAATATTTTGTTAAATGTATATTTTACAGCATTTTGGTATATTGTCATAATGTATATAGAAATGATATTATGAATACGATTTAAAGTATGAACTGCTCTAAAATTAATGAAAATGCATAAGGCGCGTTATTGGTAGAAATGTGCCATAAATGAAAATGCATAATGATGCATTATTAGTAGAAAGGTGTCATAAATGAAAATGCATAACGATGCATTATTGGCTAAAATGTGCCATAAATGAAAATGCATAACAATGCATTATTGGCATAAAAGGTGTCACTCATGGTATTCATAAAAGGTGAATGACCATTTCAGCACTTTAGTGCAATGTATGTACCTTAAATTCTTATTTAACATATATTGGAAAAATAAAGTATAATTGGGAACAAAATACAGAAAAATAAGTATGTTGGGCATACTAAGAATGGTTTGAGGATTATATGAAAGAAACTTGGGTTTAATTGAGATGATTAATTGATTTTTATGAAGTACACGATTTAGTTCGTATTTCAATAGCTATAATATGATTATGTATGAATTTTCAGTTCATTTACATTATTATGCCTTACTAAGTAAATAGTTAACGTGTGTTGATTTCACGTGTAGGTAAAAGAAAAGACTTAGCAGAGTAAGGAGTGTAGCAGAGAACATCAATCCAAGGTTGACTAATCAGTAACTATAGGACAATCATGTACTCTTTTTATAATTAGATGTCATGTATATAAATCTAAGAAAAATGCCCTGTAATGTATTTAAGTTATAAGTTAGTAATAGTTTACAATGAATGTTTTACCTTATATTAAAAAAAACTTTGTTTTAAATTTTGAAACAAAATTCTACAGGTTTATAAATAAGAAAATGTTTTTAAAAGTCATGTGACACTTGTGACTTCTGTACGGGAACGTATACTAGAAATGGGTGTTACACTTTTTGTGGGTATCAATACTTCCTTTATTATTTTTAAATAAAACTAGTCGTTACTAGCCATTGGGCCTAACAGTATCGATATTGTGACCATGGTATCGATACTATTATGTAAAGTAGTATCGGTACCCCTTTAGGTATCAGTACCTATTTTGCATTCTGGAATTTGAGCAAGCTGGTAGTATCGATACTACCTAGATAGAATCGATACTTCTCTTACTTAGGGTATCGGTACCACATGAACATCGACACTGTTCATATAGTATCGATACTGTAAGATAGTGTTGATACTTCATACGTCAAAATCAATTTTGTGCTCAAATTCACTTTAAATGGACTTTGAATTTTTTTTTGAAATTTTTTAAGACTTTGAACAAATTCAATTAAGTCCAAAAACATTTTATCTAAATTTTTATATCAAAATATTACAAAACATGGTTCAACATAATACAAGTTAAAAAATAGTTAAAAAAACACAGTTACAGTACAAAAAAAACCTAGTTACAATACATAATATTTTGTAACACCTATTTTAACATTCAGCTTGATATTTTGGAAGATGTGGACAATGTTTTTCGTTATGACCTTTACCTCTACAATGGCCATAAAGTTTGGGTATACCTGGCTCTCTTTACGGATCACCCATATCGGTATGAATTCGGCTAGATTCAGGTCGACCTCGTAACTTCCTACGCAATTGAGGATTTGGCAACCATTCCTTAGAAATTGTGCATGTTGGTCAGTTTGCTTCATTTGGGAGGTACTTAAACTCAAAAATGTAAATGTTGTGCGTAGTGTGTAAGTAATAATAGTCATCAGCATATAAGTATGGGTCAATATTGATATGCATACATGTAGCAACAACGTGAGTGCATGGGAACCTAAAAGCTTGAAATCGACCAAAGTCACACCATATTCAATAGAGATTATCAGTGTATGTTGTATAATTACCTCCCTCATGTGGTCAAACTAGTGCTTGGACAACAAAATCAAAATCAAGTCTGGCAAAATTATGGATAAACATTGATGTCGCACATGTTTGATTCTTTTACACTGCCTTCTATAAATATGGAGCCTAATTTCTCCTATCGTTGATCATGGCATCAATTTGTGCACTTTTGTCTGCCCATACTTTACCCAACCTAAAGTAAGTCTACCTAACAATACTTGCTATCGGGAGATGTCGAGTCACTTTCAGCATTGAGTTGATACATTCAACAAGGTTGGTAGCCATATGGTCGTAACATCGACCCTCAACGTCATATGCTTGTGACCATCTCTCCCTAGGGATTTCAGCTACGAATTCATACACACCATCTCCGTATCGTCTCAATTTTTCAAGCCGAACATGGAAGTTTGGTTGGAGTAAAACATACCCTAAAAAGTAGTAAATTAAATGTTATTAAGAAATAAAAAATAAATGAAGCAAAAATAATTAATGTGAAATGATATATTACTTACCCATGTTGATAAACTATTTTTTTATCTTTATCTTTTTAAACCTCTTCATTGCATTCGACGCAATATGATGTATACATAGGAAAGATATGCGTGGGGAGGCGTCCATCTATTTTCGAGTCTAGAATTGTGCTTAACAATCCAGGCGACTGATCTGAGATAATGCAAACCCATCTTGAGTGACAACATGGGAATGCAAGTTGGAGATAAAGAAATTCCAAGTTTTCTCCGATTCATTTTTAACTGTGGCGAATGAAATGGAGAAAATATTTTTGTCTTCATCTTGTGCATTGAATATCATCAAGACGTGTCTATAGAGCCCATACAGAAATATTCCATTGACTTGAATCATTTGTTTGCAAAATCTAAACCCTTCGATAGCTGACTTAAATGCTCAGAACAAGTCACAAAAATTTTCTTCCCGGGGATAACGTCTCCCTCAAGTGTGACTGCAGGATGAGTATAGTACCTAACAATGGTTTTCAGGGATGAAAATCTCTATTGCTTGCAGCTGACGTGGTAGCGTATTATATGAATGATCCAAATCACCATACAACAAGGTCATTTATTTATGTTTAGCCATCCATGCCTTGTAATAAGTCAGAATATAACCAAATGTATTCCGAATGGATGCCACTAACACATAAATGGGTACTCTTGTTGTTTTTTCCACCAACAGCTTCACATAAGAGCATATGACATCCGAATCTAAATGTATGTGGTCTTGTGTCAAGGAGGTCATTGCGCATGTGTTTTGTACATTGAACCTTGTAACTTCCCACAACATCTTCTGTTGTAGGTATGATACTCGTATCCTCTATTTACAGCCAACATCATGGTGTATACACTGTATGAAATAAGTCTTTTGATCCGACTCTATGATATAGAATTAAAGATGCGCTTTGATGCAATACTACTTGATTGCTAGTTGTGCCTATTTTTTTGTTTCAAACTAATACCCAATGGCCAACTTAGATGATCGCTCGTCTGAAGAACCCTAATAGGCAGCACATAACTCTACATATCATATATTTCCGGATTCTGCATAGCATCGTAGTTAATGTCATGCATTGCAACTGCATGATGATATCGAGGCAAATCATGGTGAGGATTGTAGGTTGAGAGTATATTTTTGCCCAAACATTTAGAGCATTATGCAATCATTGACATCTTGAAAGAGTTGCCTCCCATACATCAGCCTTAACATCCACACCTTGTCCATCTGAAGCAGCCTCAAAAATCAAACTCATCGACTAATGGTATGTTGTCATTGTCTACCAACGAAACAATATCTTCATCATCTTCGCTAAATTCAGTAAGACTTTCACCGAACCGTCTAATAAGGTTATCATCACCATCACTTGTTATGGTTCAGAGGGCCAGGTTTCTTCTGTTCTTTGAGCTGGTACCAATAAAGTCAGTATATCAATTGTATTCGTGGTTTTGAAGTACATCTCCACCATATTATTATTTTATGATTGATGAAGTCCAACCATAACAGCAACATCGTCATCATCATCAAGCTGGACTTTTCGATATGGCATTGGATTTGAAGAGATCAGGTGCCGATAACTTAAACATGAAACATAAGCCCCAAGTTTTATCTCAATTTTTTGCTTCATTTGACGATGAGATACATCTACAAGGACCATCATATTGATGGGCTTGTGTGACTTAAACACAACACCAGCATCAGTTTGTAGAATTTTGCCATTATAATGGACAACTGTGAAGAATTTGTTGCTCATTGTTCGAAATGTATTTGGTTAGAAGAAAGAAGTTTGTTGTGTGTGTAAGAGATGAAAGGAGTGTGTTATGTATGTAAAATTTTAGCCGTTGGAACTCGTCACACCAGCATGACGAGTTCCATTGATTTTTTTTTAAAAAATTCCCGTTCAATAACGGTCAATCCAACGGTCTAAACTTTCAAATTTTTAGTCATCGGAACTCATCACCCCGACGTGACGAGTTCCTTCACCATTAATATGCTTAACATCCGCCGTGCTATCATGCCTACTATTAATGGACATTGCTCAGTCGTGCACTTGCACGCTACTATGCATCCTTAGCCGATGGTGGAGTGGTACCATCACCACATTCCTCTGTTTCAAATCCACCACTTGAAAGCCATCCCAATATCCCCAAATTCCCTTAAAAAAAGATCCATAAAAGTAAAAGGGCAAGGTTGATGGAAGCAATGATACTAGGCAAAGTAGTTATACTAAGATTGTTGATGCTAACAATGACGACGACGATGTGGAGAAGTGTAGCAGAAGCAGCAGGGGTACATGGGAGGGCATTGCAAATAGAGGGAAGAGCAAGATATTTTTGAACCCCAGGGTTCATGAGGCATTCATGGGGTAGGTGAATATGGGAATTTATGTTTGGGAGATGGGACTTTTGGACTAGGATTCAGGTGGTTTAAATCCAAAGATGGGGACGGGTCATACATCGGGTTCAGCCGCTCAGGAATTGGGGGATCAACAGGTTTTTGTGATGTAGGGAAACAGTTTGCCATGGTTGTGACCGTGAACAAAATGTCATTTGGCGGTGTCACTTCAAAGATTGTAGAGTTAGTTTGTTCCGAGCTGAATGTGTCAATGTCGGAGGGGTTATCAAGCTCTCGCGATATTAACAGGCTCTGATCAATTAATTTTAAGTTGTGCTACTACCTTATTATGATGATCACTTTCCTTGGTTTATATAAGAGAAATTGGATGGATAATAATAGTATGTAATTTTTTTATATCTTTACATACATTTAATAAATGAAATTTTTACATATTTATATAAATATTAGTTTTGTTGTTTGCTTTCTATAACTAATTTAGTAGAATGGAAAGTTTTTGCTTCTGAATCTCTCAAATTAGCATGCATTATTTGATTTAGTTACATTTACATTCCATACTTAGTGAGCAGCACCTTAACTTCTTTCAGGATAAACTATATATTTAATACTTAAACTATCAATTTTAGTTTGTTTTAATACCTAAACTTTCATTTGTTTTCAAAATTATATTTAATGTTAAGTTTTTATTTCATTTTAGTACCAACTGTTTAAAACTTAACTCGTTTAGTACCTAAACTATTAGTTTTGATTTGTTTTAGTACATATACTTTCACTTTCAAAACTTAATGTTAAATTTTGAATAGGAGTATTAAAATGAAACAAAAACTAAATTTTAGAATAATTTTAAAAAAATAAAAATTTAAATACTAAAGTAGACTAAAACTAACCGTTTAGGTACTAAAAACTTTAGTTACCCCTTTTTTTATCTTCTAAACTTTTTTTTTTTACTTCAAAACCGTGGGTGGCCTTTATTGGAATAATAAAAACACAATAAAGAGGTAAGTACACAAATCAAATCAAGAAATAAACGAGAAGAACAAATAAAACAGTGTGCAGTCTCAAGCAAGAAAAATCACACGAAAGATTTTTCACTAATCTGATAAACAAGCCAAAGATGATAACATTCAGCCTCGAAGAAACGAGAATATGGCGATTAAGAAACAAGGGCTGAAGGATAAGAGTAGAGGGAGCATCGAGGCAAGACTGGCAAGATCCTCTGCAAATTAAAATGAGAGCTGATGGAGAAACTGATGAAATGGCGATCTTCATCTAGTTGCTGTAGTACATCCTTAGGATCATCTTCTACCCAAAATCGGTTGGAGAATACTTTCTTGTGTGTTGCAACAGGCGTAGTTCGAGTTTAGTTGAGACGGGAGCTTATATAGTTGTAATCTTCCTCTCTCTTTCAATTGTGTTATGTTTTCGCATCCTACTCTATCTTCAGACGCAGCATGTGACCCAAGAAACCAACCCTATTCTCGTACTCACAGATCTGATCAATTAACTGTTCTCATCAACGGCTATTCAGAGTCCCATCTCCCTCTCCTCCTCTCCATCGCCGTCTCTTTCTCTGCATCCCCATTGGTACCCTCCGTCTAGGTCCTCTGGGGTAACCCATTCATGCCGCCTCTTATTCTATCCCGATTCTCCCACAACCTCTCGTTCTCTTCTTGGGGCATTGCCAACTCCCTTATCCCCCAACCATCCAGCAGCCTCAATGCCCAGTTCCTTTCAAGGTCATCAATCAAGACAAGTGTCATCCTGGTGTGCGATGATGACATGGAAGTGTATCCCATGATGGTGGAAGTGGAAAGAAGCAAGCAATCTTGTTTGTTCTTGCACACAACACCGTCAAGGTATCCCAACGGAGCTAGTTCAGAGAAGATTCATCGTTTTAGGTTATTTTTATTTAATTTTAATTTAGATTCAAATCCTTCTTGTTAGTTTGTTATTTTTTTTTCAAAAAAAAAAAACAAAAAAGGCAAAAAAAACAAAAAAAACAAAAAAGCCAAAATTTCAAAAAAAATTGCAAATGAAGGTATTTAGGGCTGATTTTCTCCAGATATCATATTCGTCTTAATTTTAATCTCCAGTCCAAAATTTACTTCGATCAGAGTTCATTAGATCCTTCAAATACATTATTCAAGTTTTATCGGCAGATTCGGTCTAGAATATTGTCGAATTTCTTGAAAATTCTAAAGGAATAATTTTGTGGTGAAAATTTACATATTGCAACTTCATATATTTAAGATCATTCACACACAAAATCAGAAGTTTTGGAGATCAATAACAACTTCAAACAAAGCGATCACGAAAACAGATTGTTTGAGGACTCACTGTTCAACAGAGTATACTGGATACTACTGAAGATATTTGGTTCTGAAATTTTACAGGTGGTTTCTTGACGCATTTAAAGACATTCAAGAATTTTTCCAGAATTTGTGGACACCAGTAACCCCCTCAAAAACATTTCTCAAGTTGATCCAGTGTTTTCTAGGTTTTCTGGTTTGGTCCCTTTTTCTTTGACTCTTAGTGCTTTAGGTTCTTTTGTTTTTCTCTATTATTGTTCTTTTGCATTATCTAAAACATTATCTTCCTTGTGTTAGTAGGACTAAAGAGTTTGCATACTTCTTCCTTCTTTGCATTCTCGTTCTCTTGGAGCCTAACCTTTGTTTGGCCTCTTAGAGCTTTTAGGTTTTTTCTTATCGCCTTTGCTCGTAATCAAACTCCAATACGAACTGTGGAAGATTACTTGGTAAAGTTAGTTTTAAAGAGTACAAGATCGGCTTACTTGCCTCTCGTTGTGTTACTTTCTTGGAGTGACTTGTGAGGTTTCTTGCTTTGTTGAATTTTCTTTCTTTTATTTTTATTTTACTTTAAAATTTTCTTTCGAGTGTTATGATTTCAGGATGTGTGACAATAACAACAAGACACTTACGGCTATCTTAGCTGTACTTGCATGACTCACGACTCAAGTTGAAAGATTTGATGAACTTACCAATACCATGAGAGAACGACAAGAACCATAACTGGATCTACCAAACCAGAATCCAAGACTAAACAATGCTGAACTTTTGGTACCCAGGCGAGAACAACCACGTTTCCAAGCACCCGAACTCTTTGCAAAACCAAAGTTCATGATCCCGTCTTTCAAAGGAGATAACGATCCGAACAGGTACATCGATTGGGAAGGACAAGTTGATCTCATATTCGCATACCATGACTACCCCCAAGCTAAACAAGTTCCCCTCATCACCATGTAATTCGAAGGATATGCTCGAACTTGGTGGATGCAAACAAGGAAAAAGATCCAGAATTTCCAAATTCCAACAATCACTTCTTGGACCGACCTCAAACAAACCATGAGGAAGCAATTCCTACCGACATATTATACACGAGAAGTTAAACTACGACTACACCGACTTCGACAAGGTAGAAGTTCAGTTGAAGACTACTATAAGGAGATGCAGTCCTTACTCAATAGGGCTAACATAACCGAAAAAGAAGAAGTCATCGTGTCAAGATTCGTCGTCGGCTTAAAACTCAAACATCACTGATCTTCTTGACCTCCATGGGTACGAAAACCTTGAAGATACACTAAAGAAAGCAATGACAATCGAAGTACAAATCCAAAGGAGATTATGAGAACATTACCAAGGTACTTCATCCTCTTACCAAGGTAATCCTTCAAATCCTTCCTCGTCTTCTACTCCATCTTCTCTAAAAAACCAAGAGATGAAAAACCTGACAAGGAGAAAGAACGACCAGCAAAGAATGACACACTTCTAGCCCCTAAAGATCAAATGATAATTTGTGAGGAGTTAGGGAAAGCAAAAAAAGAAAAAGCTGAGAAAGAGGCAAAAGAAAAAGAGGTCACTAGTTACAAAAGCCAAAAAAATAATGACCCATGGGAGGTGAGTGAACCTAATTGTGAGAAGAAAAGAGTGACTCAAAATCTATGTGTGAGCACAAAAGAATTGAGAGAGAACCTTCTTTACAAATAGCCTTCCATCCTTGTTCGCTTTAGAGAATCAATTGTTTCGATTTCTAACATTAACAAGGATTTGCCTAGTGTGTTTTCATCTTTGTTATAGGATTTTCAAGAAGAATTAGGTGATCCACCTGACGGATTACCACTGGAAAAAGGAAAACAACACCAAACCAATCTAATTCAAGGTTCTATCATACCTCGTCAAACATACAATCTCGAAGAAACCAAAGAGTAAAATTTATTACAAAAAGGCTACATCCATGAAAGCCTTAGTCGTAATGTCATCTTAATGATGAAACATGACTTAAACAACTCCACATGCTTTATATAGTTCATGCACAGGGAATCTATGTAAATGATGAGAAAGTAAAAGCAACACGAGACTGGCCCACACCATCTTCTATCGCCAAGAGTTTTCGAATAGTGCTAGGTGACCCTCCTGACGGGTTACCACCTGAAAGCCCTAATCACTATGCTATATCAATAAAGAGTCATGATTTACGAGAGTCCAAATGTAAGTATTTTATTACTCATTTTAATGACATTGTAACATACTTGTTCTCCTTCTTACAAGGTAAGGCTCGTGAAGTTGTCATCCATACTAAACACAACTCCTTTAAGTGCGTAACATACCAAGGTAAGAAAAACATAGTAGACGATACACTACCACGAAGGTATACTCTTACCTATCAAACTCATACTACTATTACAAGAATTGAACATATCAAAGATTTATATCACGATAACTCGGATATTTTTGATATTTCTACCCATACTTTTAAAAGTACTTTTAATGAGCTTTATCTTGTATATGAGTTTCCTTGCCAACTAAACAGGTTCTACAGTCCACAAAGCTCCTCCCGGGAATCATTAATTCATGAACCCCACTTAGGATACTTAAGGGATTACTTTAACAAACCACTTGACATGGTTTTTAAACACTCATTCTCGCCACACACAAATAAAACCATGGAGAAATTATCTAAAATAATCATACATAAAGCCAACAGTGGCCAGCGCCATGTTGAATTTCAACCAAAACATCAGATTACAAGACTTGTATGCAGAGGATTTCAAGACTTCAAGAAATCAGTTCCTACAAAGAAGCAACCTCGGCTAAAACGCATAAAGACACATCACATTGATCCTGGTAAATGTTTCACAAGTTTTTCTTTCAACACATCTAAATCTCTTTCTTTTGGATTTTTAGATTCGATGACGAATCCTTTTGAGGAGTGGGGGAATGATACATGCACCAGAGTCCATAATACATGCTTCTTTGGACTAATGTTTCTACTCGAACCTATTAGAAGAACAAAGTCTCGAAGATTCAAAGCATATCTATCCGGTAAGTATAATGTGAATGAATCATTAAACGATTCTAATGTTGCTCCCTTTAATGTTTCAGATTCGAGGTCGAATCTTTTTGAATAAAGGGAGGATGATACATGCATCACAAGGCTCACATCAAAGGAAGAAGTAATAACTCTTCCAAATGATCCACTCGTCCAAGGATTGGAAAAGAAGATCAGAACAGAAGCAGACTTACGACGAATTTTTGAATGGGATCCTGATCTTATTTAGTCAATATGTCTTCTGGAGATACGACCATCTGTCTCTTATCTTTCCAACGGTTCTTGAATTTTATTAATCCGATATCGAGAACTCAAGATATGACTATTTTACTGAAGACGGTGCATGCAGAAAATCCTATACGGGATTAATTCGGGATTTTGTAAATATTACTAATTTTCAATATTTTATTGATTATTTGTAATATAACTTAATATAGGATGATACATTATCTTTTAGGATTAGATTTATTATTTTATTAGGAATTAAGGTTGGGTTAAAAATATTATCTTTAGTTATTATTATTTTATTAGGAATTAGAGTTAAGATATGTTTAGTTTATTATTATTTTATTCATTAGTTATTTAGGACCTTTAGAACTCAGCCCCTATATAAAGGAGGCTTCATTAAACTTTGTAATTCAAGATTTCTTTGATTAATAATACAACGAGAGTTCGTTTTTGCAAGTGTTGATTGCCTTGTGCCTTCGAAGCTTCTTCTCCTTGAGTTCTTTCAAGTTCTTGTGAGGGAGATTAATCTTCACACTCCAATTTGCCTTTTCATCGCGACTAGGAGGGTTGGTTAGAGCCATATTATCGTGTTTGCCTTTTCATTGTGACTAGGAGGGCTCTATAGGACACTTATCCATCTATTTTCCACAAATCCATCCTTACCATCATCATCTTTACCGTTCACCTTCATAAGGGAGATCTTTTAATTTCTTGGTTATCTTATTTTATTTTCAATTTCTTTATCTTTTTTTATCTTGTTATAATATTGTTTCTTACCTTGTTTCAGTACCTCAAAGAAACCCTAAAAGAACCCTAGCTATTGCCTCCACATTCTCTATTCATTCCTCATTGTTCTTCATCGAGTCTAGAGCTTTCTAGGTTTGATTCTTCAACAAGAGCAACGTTCATCAACCCGCCACCGCTTCCCTATCAATTGGAATTCAAGTTCAAGATGTGGAGGGCCAATTCAGATCGTCTGATCGGCTATTCATGAGATCGCACGATATAGATCTATCGAGGAAGGAGTGGATCTACACGGTGCATCTCAACAAATATTCCATAGTGCTCACCAAGTTCATGATGATGAAGATGGATTAATTGTTCAGGTACAGTTGCAAAAGAGGTCTCGTAATGCGCGAGATGAGGAGGATAGTCGACGAGATGCGTAATTGTGAAGATATTCTGATGAACTTTGTGGTGGCATGCATAATGGAGTTCCATAGGATTTGGGGAAGGATGCCCCTAACATACAGTTATGGTAAGCTAGTTTCTTCTGTTGGAGAGCAAGGCCTCTGTAACAAAGGCTCCAAGTTTGTGCCTTGTGAACACTGAATCCAAATTCATCCTTCTTTTGTTTCTGCTAACTTTGCAATCGAAATGAAGACCACCATGACAATTCAGTTACAGTAAAAATTGTCTTCAATTTTATTCAACCTAGGGGAATACTAAAACAAGCTCATAACCAACATTGATCACTGACAGTCGAGTTGGCTATATTGTTGACAAGTTATACTACTCTTGGCTTTGAATTAGGCAGCTCTAGTTCTTCCATAAATCCATGGTCTTCTCTGACACCAATTGTTAGGCTCGAATCGATAAACCGAAATATGCCAAGAGTGGTGAATTGGCTTTGATAGAGTTTGGTGGAAACTTGAACGAAAAATAATTTTTTTGGCACAAATCAATTTATAGTGGTTCGACTTTCTTAATCAAAGTCTACATCCACTACCTTAGCTTTTCACTATTAAAGATTTCAACAAATTCACTAATTTGTTCTTACCTTTAAGGATAAAGTATAACCTTACAACTCTATCTTTTCAATAGCTAAGATATAACCACTCTAGTTTTTCTAATGCTAAAATAGAATCACTCCTCTTTTTTCAAGGTTTGATTTGTGTAAGCAAGAAGATCTCACTAGGTAGGTGTTTACAAGGATTGAGCTCACAAGAATAAAAACAAAAGATATGCAATTAAGCTATATACACTTATGTACAAGAGAAAATTGAAGGAAACCTTCTTCAAGTGTCATTGAGTTGTTTTTATATGTTGGAATGAGTTGCTAGCCATTTGTGACGTTGGAGATGAATTTTGGCCATTGGAAACATGAAATTCTACAATTCTAAACAGAGGTTTTGAAATCACCTAGGGGTTTAGAAACTGCCATTAAAAAATCTGACTATTGGAACAGGGGGTTTCAAAACCATTAGTTAATTTTGGTTACTACCTTATGGGTTTCAAAACCAGGCCCAAAATTGCCTAATTTCACCTTTTAAAATCTTAAATCTTGAATTATTTTTGCAATGTTTGAACAAATTCAATTAAATCCAAAAACATTTTCCCTGTATTTGTTATATCAAAATATTGGTTCTACAATCTCCCCCTTTTTTATATAACAAAACCTTTGAAAAATATTTTTTTTGCAAAAGCTCCCCTTAGCAAAACATTATTTGAAAAATATAATATTTTAAAATATTTTAAGCTCCCCTTTTTCTTTGAGAATTTGATTTTTTCGAACCTTATACTTCTCCCTTTTTTATATCAAAAGTAATTCGAATTTTATTGGTTCAAAATAGTAATGGAGAGTAATTTAAAAAGATAATAAAAATTTAAGCACAAAATCATTTGAAACGAGGGCTCCCCTCAATAAAAGAATTCCATGAAAAGTTTTACACTTAAAAAATATTGAATTTCAATAAGATAAGAGAGAAAACATATTAGTACCATATGAAATTCAATAAATCCAAGACTATCATACTTTATGAAATATAAAAAAATAACACAATGATTTGCACATGCATAAAGCACTACAAAATATCATACATTTGATATAGATATCAATTGTTAAAGAGATATCATTTGCAAGTAAGAACATATTCATGAACATGCAAAATGAAACCAACTGAAAAAGATTTTAAAAACATTATCAAATTTGGCATCATAAGCTTAAAGTGATTCCAAATGTTAAAATTGTTCAATAAATCAAGGATGTCACTTGTTTTAAAAATAGTTTTCAATAAAGGCACACTAAGGTCAAGATATTTTGAAGAAATCATTAAAACATTAAAGTTTAACTTGGCCAAAAACATTATGATGAACTAAAAATTGATAAAAGCATTTAACTTTAAAACATGTCCATCATAACACATTTTCAACATAAATGTGATAATAAACATGTAATAATTTATGTTCAATACTCAAGCATGCATAAAAACAACACAGATAACCAATATACAAAATCAAAAAGCTTTAAGTTTAGAGGTTACCTATCTTTCCTTTATGTGACTAGAGAATTTGAAAGTCTCTACATTTATCACCATTGCTCCAACACACCTACAAGAGACATTCATTTGGATTTTGGTACCCAAATTGCTTTTGCTCCTATAAGGTTAGTACCAATGTCTCTAGTTCCCTTAGCAACCCATACTTGTCTAATTTTAAAAGGTTTTCTATTTTTAATAGGACAAGTATGTAAACTATGACCATGAAAATGGTAATGTGAGCATTTTTCCATTTTTAAACAAGATGAATTGTTTAAAATGATTTATTTTTCTTTTATTAAGCACCCAAACTTAACTTTCAAATTAAGATTTTCTTTCTCTAAAAGTTCAATTTTCATTTTTGAAAACTCAAAATCATTTTTCAAAATTTGATTTTGTTTTTCAAATTCTAATTTTGCTTTCAAAAGAAAATCATTTTCTTTTTTTAATTTAGAAATCAATTTCTTATATTTGGAATTCATGGTCTCAAATTCCAAAATCAATTCATCATATGCATCTTGTAACTCATCAAAAGAATATGGATTTAATTCACTTGAATTAGAAGATACCTTAGGCTCTTCAAGAGCCATTAAGCACACTACCTTTTATTTGAGAGGAGGTTTGAACTTGATGGTTCTTCTTTCTTGTCACCATGAAGTTATTCAAGTTTATCCCATAACTCATTGGCATTTGAACATGAAGAAACTCTTTGTTGAAAACATTTTGATGTTTCGATATACCAAATTAAGTTAAATGAATTTTAAGATTTTATAAAAGATTTTCTAAGTATATTTGATGTAATTATTCAAATATCAAAATATTACTCCAAGTGTTTCAAAGTTCATTTTAATCCTTACTAAAGTGTAAAATTGTGTTTTATACTTAAACTATTTTTAAATAATTTTACAAAGTATTTCGAACCGTTTCAAAGCCAAGAAAAATCAGATTGTCTAGGGGGTACAGATTCCCACCTGCAGGTTTTTGGCTCCGAGAAAACAGAATGTCCAGGGGTATAGATCCCCCCAGGGGTACATTCCCCTGTCTAACGGTCGAAATCAGATTGTAATTAGGGAACCAATTCCCTATGAGGGGGTACTTATTTCCCCCACGCTCCAAGCTGATTTATTAATTGATTATCATCCCCAAACGGCTCCAAAACATCCCCAACAGCTATATACGACTTCAAACACATTCCAAGCTATAAATACAAGTTAAGTACACTTGAAGAAACAAGAGAACAACTATCCAAGCAATCACACACAAGAGAAAAGTTTTTCAATCTTATTTCATCTTTCTTTTGTAAATATTTTGTTCTTGTGAACTTAATCTTGTAAACACCTACCTTAGAGAGGTTTTCTTGTTTACATCTTTTATCCTTTTGTAAAGGGGAAATGTTCTAGCTTAGCCCGTGTAAAATCTAGGGAAAGGTTCTAGTTTAGCCCGAAAAACTAGGGAGTTTGTAAGGTTACTCTTTATCCTCAAAAGAAAAAATAAATTAGTGAATTTGCTGGAAAATCCTTGGTGAGGGGCTAAGGTAGTGGACGTAGACTTTGGTTGAGAAATTCGAACCACTATAAATCGCTGTGCAATTCTCTATCTTTCAATCTCCTTACTCCCTAAACACAAAACCGTTCCGACCCTTCTTTACAAACCATTCAGGTTATCGATTCGAGCTTCCAAAAATCCCAACAATTTGTATCAGAGCCTAACTCATTAAGAAGGTTTAACCACCTTGAGACGATCCTAGAAGAAGCTACCAATTCCGACACAACCGAGAAGATGGCTTCCACCTCCGACTCGTTCCACATGGAAGACTCCCTACCAACGGACAAGCCTCCATACTTCAATGGAGACAACTATCGTCATTGGAAGAAATTAATGAAGGTATTCGTCCAATCCAATGATCTTGATGCATGGGAGATAATCGAGAATGGCTACTCTTCTCCAAAGAAGAAGGAGAAGAAGCGGAGTGACAAAGAACGGAAGAAAGCTCAACTTATTGCCAAGGCCATGCACATGGTGTTGTGTGCATTTGGTCCTGAAATCTATGAAGGAGTTTCTTCATGTTCAAGTGCCAAGGAGATTTGGAATAAGCTTGATGAAATCCATAGAAACAAGAAAGAAAAACCAACAAAGGTGGTGTCTCTAATGGCTCTTGAAGAGCCCGATGTATCTTCTAACTCAAATGAATTTAATTCATTTACTTTTGATGAGTTACAAGATGCTTATAATAGGTTGTATTTGGGATTTGAGACCATGAATTCCAAATATACAAAATTAATTTCAAACTCAAAATTGAAAATAAATCGATTTTGAAAGCTAGAGTTGATTTGAAAATCAAAATAAAATTTTGAAAAATGATTTAGAACTTTCAAAAATCAAAATAAATGATTTAGAAAGAAAATTTTGAGTTAGAAGTTAAGCTTGAAAGGTTAACAAAAGAAAAATTAATTTCTAAAAATAATCTATTATGTTTAAAAATGGCAAAATGCTCACATTGTCATTATCATGGTCATTTGGAACATACTTGTCCTTTGAAGAAAGGAAAACGTTTTAAAATTAGGCAAGTTGGGTCCGAAAGGAACAAGGGGCATTAAAACTAACGTCCAGGATCCAAAGTAATTGGATACCAAAATCTACTTAAATGTCTCTTGTAGGTTTGTGGAAGCAATTGTGATGAAAATGATGATATTCAAGATTCTCTAGCCACACATGAAAAGGAATGGTAACCTCTAAGCTTAATGTTTTTAATTTAGTTATTTGGTTGCTCATTTGATTTAAGCATGCATGAGTTTTGTTTTTAAATAATTATACATTATTTTTTTAATATCATGTATGTTAAAAGGTTTTATGATGAACATTTTAAAGCTTTAATGATTTTTTTTAATTTTTAGTTCATCATAAGGAATTTTGGTCAAAATTTGTTTTAATGCAAATGATATCTCTCTAACAATTGATATCAACTTTTCAAATGTTTTTTATTTTATAAATTTTAAAATTTTTGACCTAAAATTAAATGTTTATGCATGGTTTAAATGAAA